>NW_023269736.1:0-141124 GCF_004353265.1 Vitis riparia | reverse complement strand
ATTTAATTAAGTTTATTTTAATAAATTCAATTTATTCAAATCAAATTTACACATTCCCAGTTTAAAAAATTATTTAGAACTAATTTAACAATTTCTATAGGCCAATCCTTGATAATGATATTAGAAGTACCACAAAAGCTATAGTAACTTTGTCTTTGATTTTTCTTAACTAGAATGGCTACAAAATTGAATCATGTATGCTTTTTCCATTATTTTCTGGCTTTACTCATCTTAACACAAAATGCCAAATGAAGAATGCGAAGGTGTAAACTCTTAAATATGAGCCTTCCATCTCGTGTGACCTTTCTAAAACTAATTTATGAAACGGATTTTAACAAACAATTTGCCCACTATAATTAGCTCACTGCCTGCATCATTGAACACACACTACCAAGAACCTAGGCCTCACCAAGCATTTAAGAAAAATAAGGTTCAATCCAAACAAGGATTTGGGAAATATTCTACAATATATTCTAATATCTCATTGATCTTAACAATAAACAATAAACAATAAATATATAATCAATTATAACTTCAACATCCACAATAAGCTCCATTAAACAAAAATGAAAAAACATCAACATTCCAACTAAAGATCAATAGTAGTTCCTGCAAACAAGAAAATTTAACTTTGATTACATCCATATATTAGTGTTACAAGCTTACAACTGAGTGGGGTCTTAGTCAAATGCACTTCATTGTGCAAATGAAATAGCAGTTCCTACAAAATAAGGAGCATTCATACCGAGAAGTTTTACAAAGATGCTATTACGAAAATGCACATATCATATGTGCAGATTTAGGCATATCAAAGCATGATGTAGAGGTGGGATAGTGAAAAATGAGAAAAGAATGTTGATACTTTCTCATCAAATGGATGAATGCAAATTAGAGTTTTCTATCAATATCATCTCAGTACAAAAGTTTTCAGACCGCAACGTATATTTTATCTGCCTCCCAATTGTTTTGATAATTACAGTAACTCAATGTGTGTGAATTAGGACAAGGTGAAGAGTCTTAAAGCCATGGCCCCCCAATTATGGAACAGCCCACTTCTGCACACATTGGTGTCCAGATTTCTCAAACACGGGCAGGCAGGCCAAGCATGGCACTCTGAGAGTTTTGGTGTTGTTCCACTGCTTCAAAAATGGAAGCAACTTGAAAAGTCATTGAACCCAGTCTGCATCACTAGAGAACCTAGCGCCGTCCATTTGCCCAATGCCTGTTGTTATTTCCATGCGTATATGTGGATTTCTATGGCCAAGGCCCTGCTTTGGGAGATCTTGCAACTCCATAACCTGTATTGTCCGCTGCCTCTTGGCTGTTTAACAAGAGAAAAATACATTGCACCATCAGATTAAATTTGAACATTCACAGCACCCAAATAGATAATTTCAAGGTCATAATTTCAGTAATTCGATTTGGAGCACGGCCAATCTAAGCATTTGCCTCTAGCAAAACTCCAATATTTAAAACTATGGCCAAAAAGGAAGATATCTAAAATTTGAAGGGGAAGAGACAAACCATCCTCAGCTTGTTGGTAACGTTCATGCAGTTTCCTCTTGGCAGCCTCAAGTTTCACTTGGATTGTGTCTTCCTCTGAAGACTTAGACTTCTAGTTTAACAGGAGAATAGAAATCAGAGGCTACAAGTTGGAAAAAGCCAAAAGAGAAAAAAAGAAAAAAAAATGACAAGAAAAAGTGTGCTTTTGATACTTACATCTTGTTGACCAACCACTGGTTTCCTTTGGATGGCAAGCCTATCTGATTTCTGCAAGAACTTGGTTTCATTATTAACCTTCTGTCCTACACCAGGTTTTGGAGGTCTCCCAGGTCCAGAGTCGGTGTTTGAGGGCTTATTTGGCCTCACTAAAATTTCTTGTGGTCTCCCAAACCCAGATGGAGTATTTATGGGCTTATTTGATTTTACAACAGGTTCTTGCTTCTTTATTTGTTGACCCTTGTCCTTGGTAACACCATTTGCTTCATCAGGAAGCTGCTGTTTTCCGCTTTGAAATATTTTGGTTCTCCAATGATGGCTTTCTTCCATTTTCACGGTTCCTGTTGAACTCCCCATTGTTTCTTGGATCTGAAACAACATTCCCCATTTGAAAATAATGAATTTCCAAGAAACAGGGAATTCAAATAAAGAAGCGAACTGGGAAAGCTATATGAGAAGCATATGAAATTGCAAATTCTACTCACTTCCATCATCATCCATGCCATCAAAGAACTTCACGTTGCAATTGAAGGACAAACAAAGAAGCAAACCTGTCAGTCTATATCCATAAAATCCAGAAGTGAATTACCAAATAATAAAAATGAAGCGTACCTGAGATAGCTCTAGTGAAGTAGGCTGAGTTGTGAGGAAAGATAGTTCATCCATTGGAGGAAAAGGAAGCCCTTCTTCATCATCATCATCATCAACAACAGATGGGTTCACGGAGTCTGGAGTACCTTCTGCACCCACACATTATCAATGACTAAACTATGATTTTCCATCTCAGCAGCACACTCTCATTTGGAGAAACAGAGAGCTTAGAAATACATATCCATTACTAATTCCAAAATATTGACAAACTCTTACCTGCAATAGCAGCTGTTGCATTGACCCACTCATCTACCATATCCTTCCATTCACTGCAATAGACAATAAATCATAGCTAAGAGACACAGTTTGCTAATCTGAAGTAATGCGTTTAGGAAAAAAAATGAAAGTTTCAAGAAACTTGTGAAGGCGAAAATTAATCTTCGGCCATTCTATCAAGAACCTCCAATAATATACAGGAAACTCAAATGAATCTAGTAACCTTGGAAAAACAAGTAATGATAAATGGAGCTATGATATCCTTTATCCATATGCCTTAAATGGAGCTGAAATAAAACTAAGAATCATGAAACATCTACATGTTCAAACGAAGCACTTGTTTATTGATATACAACAATATCAAAGAGAGCAAAATCACACAATTATGGAGATAAAGCAATATGAATTACATGTGTTCCTAAACCTTGAAGAAAGTAAAATGAGGGTGATTCAAGCCTCTGTCAACAGACATGACAAGAATGCATAAACAGAATTTGGAAAGTACCAGACAGATTTGTACTCAATTTGCCTCCATACACACGACAAGAATAAATGCGACAAGAACATGTGCATGCAAACCAGATCCGCAAGGAACTAAAACATGAATCTCATACCAAAAAGATACTATATTTCTTCCTCCCATAAACACGACAAGAAGATACAATTGGTACTTGATAAATGGCACACTTTCATTGTTGATTTTAAGTTACTATATATGCCATATATGACAAACACATTACAGTCAGCTAAAGGTAATAAAATCGTACTCTATGAGTGTACGCGCGAGTTGACGAATCTGCTTTGATCCGTGTTTTCGGAGACCATTAACCGCCTTTCCAATCTCAGTCGCCTGATAAAAAAGCATTATATTAGTCTACAAATTTGCTTAAAGAACTTTGAACAGGATGGATCAAACAGAATTTAGACCTGAAAGAAATGGAAAAAAAATCAATAACAGACAAAGTATTGGATTCAGACCTTAAGATTATCCACAGACAGCACCATCAACTGAAGTCTCCTCAATGAATCGAACAATACCGAATCAGACTGTAATGAAAGTAAAAGAAGCACCATCAATTAAAAACCAAAAATCCGCAAGGAAAAATAAAAACCAATCAAACCATGCTACTCAACATATAATCAAACAATCTCCTAAGAACAGCATAATTCTTCAAAATATCAAAAAAAAAAAAAAAAACCATCCACAAAAATCTTCAGAATTGAAAAATTTATGTATCTGATCAGCACATAAAGGTCAGTAAACTTCCAAATTGTTCTATAAAAACACTAATATTCAAGCACTTAAAAAGATGCTAACAGGAAACTAGCAACGCAATCCCCTCCCAAGAACAGAAAAAATTCTTCAACATCTTCAAAACCATCTGAAAAGGAACTACAGAACTACAATTGAGCAATCTGATCAACAAATACGGTCCTAAAACTTCCAAATTCTTCATAAAATCCCCTAAATTTGAAGCAGAAAAGGCAAAGGTACTAATTAGAAACTAAGAGAACAAAATAACACAATACAAGTAAAGGAGATAAACCTCATCTTTACTGTTTTCGAGAATCTCCCTGATCCTCAACACTTCCCCGGCAATTTGAGTCTCTTCTTCAATCTCATCAGTCAATGCCTCAGCTTCTCCATAGCTATAATTGCTAACCTGGTTCATGTTCATTTCTCCATGATCCTCTCTAATACTATTTGCCTTGCTTTCTTTGCTACTACTATTAACCTTGCTTTCTTTGCTCCCACTACCCCCAGCCTCAAATTGACATGCATCTATATCAAATTCACTCTTACAACCTCCTCCATCATTTTCAGGTACCGCCAACTCGACTCGATCGCAACCGAAACACCGCGTTAATTTACAGGAAAACAGCTTCTCGGCAATTCGATCTCTCCGGAGCCTGAACTCCTTCGGACAATCGGAAGCCGCCACAAGGATTGCATGCTCAATGATGCCAAAAATATCCGAATTCGCAGTTCGAAAGTAATTTCTCCACTGATCAAGGGTACCAGAATTCGTAGCCATAATCGGAACCCGATCGAGAAAATGAATTCCCGGATTAGATCGAGAAAATGAATTCTAGGAAATTCCCAGAAATCAAATTACCATTTTTAATGTGATCTTGATAGTACCCAGAAATCAAAAATCGATTTTCTTCTGATTCTGATAGCACCCAGGAAAAAAACTCGATTTTTTGTTGTGATTATGATTGAAGAAAGACAAAACCCAGGATCAGAGCTTTTCGGTTCCTTTCAGTTTTGACCTGCAAATGTTGCTTGAGAAATTGGTATTTCCTGAACGCACCGATTACGTCACCCACGCACAAACACCGGCGATTTAGGATTCGATCTGATCAGAAAAATCAATACCAATATCTGACCGATTGAAACAACTCGGATTCACCCTGATTTTAATTACCAAAATCCAAAACTTTCACAGATAAATCCCTGCAATTGCCCCTAGGAAACTAGGCTATTTGGAGGAAAAAAAAAAAGGTCGAGAATGGAATACAGATTTTAGATTTTCCCTTCCCTCCCACCCTTTTTTGAATGGAATACCAGATGCTATGAGACGAGAATAGCTCAAACGGTTTCACAAAACCACTCTCCAACAAAGAGAGTCTGGTTCTCTCCCTCTCTTTCCTCCTTGTAACTATTGAAGGACAATTTTTTTCTGGGTGTGCTTTGACCTCATGGGTCACAATAGTTAGAGAGAGAGAGAGAGAAACAAGAAAAAAAAAAAAAGTGAAAATTCGATATTATTTTAGAGAGAGAAAAAAAGATGTATTGACTGTTGATAAGTGGTTTATGACTCAAAAGAGTTGTGAAGATAGGTATTCCAGTAAAACCGGCTTTCATTTCTTTTTGGAGAAACGGGTAAAACTCTCTAAACGATTTTTTTCCGCTGTTCCGAGGTTGTATCACGTGCGACGATCCAATGTGAAGCGTGCCAGGAGCGCGGAAGCTGTTGCTCGGTTCTGCAGCAGCCGTACTGGCTCCTCCTACTCGCGATTCACGTGTGTGTTGAGTCGCCGCGACTTCCACCGTGTTTCGGATTGCGGTGCTTCGGTTAGGGGTTAGGAACTCAGGGTTGGGAACTTGGGAAGCGCCAAAAACTCGGCGCTTCGTTCTCCTTAAGTGATGCTATAGTTACAGCTCTTGGGTGACGGTGAGATACTGTGTCAAGACACGATAGCCCTGCTGGTGGTACGGAGGAACTCTGTGCCCTCCACATGGTAGGCGCATATATTCATTGGACCCATATTGACACGTGTCCTATTAGATTAAAAATCTCTCCCATTTCATGTATTTATTCGCTTTGGGTATAACAATTTTCTATTGATAAGATTATGCATATCTTGGCTGATGTCGGAAGCTCCTCATAAGATAAGCTTACTCTCCTTTTTTGGTAAAAAAATTATATTAATTTTTTTTTTTCTAAAAATTCGGCCGGACAAATGATGATTTTTTTCCCGATTGAGAAGCTGGCAATTTATTTATTTATTTTAATCTAATATTTGAATGTCATTATTTTTCTTCCAAATCAAAATTGATTGTTTATATAATTCAATGCATAAAATGAAAGGATTAGTGTGGTACTTATTTTTTAGTTGAATAGGAAAAATTAAAATATTTAATTTTTTCTAAAATTCATATATTAATATTAATTAAAATAAATTTATTATCATAACCAAAATTACTTTTAATTAAATAATTTTTTTATTCAGAAAAAAAAACACACCAATTAATTGTTCATTTGATTAATTTTTAAAATTTTTGTAGAGGTTATATTAAAAAAAAAATAATGATTTTCAAATAACAAAATTTTACAATCTCAAAAATTTTAATTTTTAAAAATAATTTTAAAGGTAAAATCATATTTTTATAACAAAATTCCTTTTTTATATAAAATTTATTATTATCTTCTATTGTTTGAAACAAAAATTAAGTAATGCATTCAAATGGGCAATAATTTTCATTATTTCCAATTGATATTTTGGGTAGCATAAACTTTTTAAAAGTAAAAATTATTATGAAATTGATTTTATTTCTAAGACGCATATATTTCATAACATTTCAAACTGATTATAATTATAATTCTAAAAATATCATGTTGAAAATGAAAGACACTCTTTCCTCTGCTTATTACTTATTAGTATATATATATATATATATAAAATAAAAAATCATAACAAAAATATGAATGCTGTCCAATCACAAACCAACCATACTTTAAAACAATTATTATTATTATTATTATTTATTTTAAGGTTGTATTTCAAAATTTTCGTTCGGCTCAGTAAAATCATGTATATAAATTTCCCAACTTCATACGTGACACCCATCTGTAGGTTAACGGTTTCAAGATGTTGCATGCATAGCTGCACGAGAATACAAATTCTCCTCTCATCCCTCACAATGGTTTGTCTTGCTTTATTACCAAACAAAATCATTGACGAAAGGTCAACACTGGAGGAGCGATTGAGAGAAGAGGCGTCTATTGTAAACTCTCATTTATGACGGTCCAATTTTGGATTTTTTGAGTTAGGGGGTATTTTGATTCAATATGGGATATGAAGGGTGTGCAGATGTACTACCGTGGAGGTGCATGTTGGGGAAATTTGCCATTGAAGGTTACACAAAAGGGCATCCATGATTTCCTTTTATGGAATGCGGTTGCAGTGGGGCCACTTGATACTCAACTCCAAAACTCTACAAAATTAGTGACGGCATTGTTGTTAGGGATGATCCACTTTGTGCTATTTGTATTTGATCTTGATTAAAAATTTTGCATTGATGTGTATTTTGATATTAATAAATTATGAAACATATAAAATATATGTTTAAACATCTCATTTGAAAATTAGCATCTCATAAGAATAATTCATCCCTTAATATGATATTCTTGTGACATGAAATTTTTAGCTCATTTAGCAAACTTTGATTATATCATCTCGAATCGGAATAATAAATTTATAATATAACTTAAATATAATATTGATTTTTAATATATGATGTTCTTTGCTAGAAACGGTCCAAACTTTCAGTAGATGTTTAACTGACGGTCCACTAACCCATTGTTCCGATATTCAAAACTTTTATCTAACTTAATTATGAAACACAAATATTCAGAATTTACATCTTCAACAAAAGACAACCAAATGTAACAAATTTCTCAAGCGAAGGTTGAACTTTCGTGTTGGTTTTCATGTTGGAGATTCAAGATTGACAGAACTTTTCACAGTACGGGCCCACGCCGAACGGATAGCGACACGCGCTATAAATAACAAAATGCGTTTCAAATCTGAACAGTTAAAAAGTAATTGGACACGTGTTCAACGTTGTATAAAAATATGTTGCACAATGGGTGAGTGAGTGGGCCGGTTCTATCCACAATCACTGCCACGTCAGAGCGGTATGAGGAGAGAGTGAATTAGTGTGACACGTTAGTACAACAGGCAAGGGAACTCTCGAATCATATCTGCGCCACGTTGGCGTCAACTAATTTCCTGTTCAATGAATCAAATGCCAGCCATCGTATCTGGCTAGCTTTATCAAACGTGACTTTTGAATTTAGACGCGTATTGTGGAATGAGTGAACATTTTTTTTGGCACGCAAACTCTAATTCAAATTATCGCTCAATGTCAAAGGGAAGTAATTTCGTGTTATTGTGAGAAACAATATTATGTCTTCTCATCGTGAGGTCAAACTTCCATTTTGATTTGGATCACAATTTGTGTTGGTGGATCGTGATGATGTCATGTGAGGTATTCTATTATATAGACCAATTCAAAAATGACTCAAATAATAATTATATAAAAAATGTAAACCCCGATATTACATAATTATTAAACAGGTTATAGGCATAACTTATGTAATAATTAAATCATCTTATTTAATAATTATTTATATCTTATATAAGTTTATGACTAATGTCTTAATTAACTAAATATATTTATGATTTAATTAATCTATTTATTTAATAAAAAATTTTAAATGAGTTAATATATGATCAAATACTTTAAAATTATAATTAAGTTAATTAATAGAATTATTAAATATGTCTCCGGGTCAAATTCATGTTATACAGGCTAAAAAAAAATCTACCTATTTATCAAACGAGTTACGTAAGATTTTGTTATTCTCCTTTTAGTGAGTAACAATGTTTCCAAACCAGGATGGATCCCACCTTCGTATTATTGACACTTTGTTATAATTACAAATGCCCCACCTAAAATTTGATAAATAAAATTTTTATTTTCATTAATTAGAAATGAAAAATAAAAGGCAAAATAACAGTTTGACCCTAAAAAAAATAACTTTTTATGAAAAAAAGATTATAAATAATTAAAATAAATAAAAAATAATATCGATACTATATAAATTTTATAAAATAGTTATTTATTTTTATTTAAAAGAACAAATCAATTTTATTAAATATAAATGGTCCTTCAATGGAGGAGACCTCTATGTAAATCAACCAAAATATACATCATAAAATATATTCTAATAAACTATTTTTTATTTTATTTATTTTATTTTGCATTTGAAATTTTATTAAATATTTTTTTAGCAACGGTTGTTTTAGATCGATTTTGTAAATTTGTGAATATTTAATTTTAAAATTTAATTAAGTAATTATTAATTGACAACTAACCACATAATTATTTAAATTATACACTATTTAACTATTGATAAAATTTAAATTTAATTTTAATTAATGATTGAGATGGAGTTATTGTATTATAGTTATATGCTGTGTCTTCACCTAACTATCAAATCACTTATTTTTTAATATTTATATTACAATATTATAAATAACTTTTTAAGTAAAATTTTATCACTATCAAATAAAGGATTTATATTTATTTATTTAAAAAAATTTAAAATTTATTAATGAAATTATTGAATTCTAAAATTTTTGTAGCAAAATTGATTAAAATTATTAAAAAAATTAATGAGTTTCCCACTATTTAAATTTGAAAAAATTCTTTGATCTTTTTAATAAAATCTTAAACTTTTTTTTACAGATATTTTTAATATTTTTGCCATTTAAGTTGTTAAATGGAGTATTTTTCTTTCATTCTATGACTAATATCAATAATTGCTTACTTAATTGATGATATTGTGATTATTATTTCTAAATTTAAAAAAATTATTTATATTTATTATAATTTACAATTTTTATTTTTCTCCCTAACCAAATTTTATAGTTTTGACACATTTGAAGTTGCACCTTCAAAATACAAGATGTATTTTATTAGAAATTTGTCTTGAAAACATGATTTCTATTTATCGGACTAAATTCATGTCTTCATTGACTCGTATGCTTGATTACATTGACTCGTATGTTTTCCTAATGACCAAAGCAACACCCCATATCTTATAATGGTCCTTATCGTTAGATTCCTACATTAATTACCAATGACTTATTCATTTTCTCGTGATTGCATCTAGGTAGACTAAAAATCGGAAAGTATAACCTCTTAATAGAGAAAGAAAATAAGTGTTTTTTTTTTGTCTTCTTTAAAATTAAAAAAAAACAAGATGTTGCCTATCCCAATGCAAGGCGATGCTTGTAGTTGATAACAAGGCAATCATAAAGAAGATACAACATTAGTATATACTTGGCTTGAATGGAGTTGAAAGAAATAGAGGAAATGACCTATGAAAGGTGAAATGATTGGTAAAAGTCAACTTGGAAACAAGAATAATGCAAAGCGATTTTGTTGAGATTGTTAATTTTCAAGTTGAGTTCCTCATGACAGGGATTAAGCAAACTTGCACTCACCTATTGATTAAGTATAGGAATTTGAACATCTCCATTAGGTTTTCAAGATTTTTGGGTATGACCATCAATATGACACCGAAATCTTTAAGTTAAAAGAAGAAAGAAGAAGACGATTTAGAGAAGTGAGTTACCTTGATGAGATTTAAAATTACATTAATTAACAAATAATTTTAAGATGAACCAAAAACTTTAAGTTGAATGTGTATTGAGAGTTGGTAATAGAGAACAAAGTAAGGGGATTTTTGGTATAGACAGGGGTGGGGAGATGATTGATAAGGTAGGTGACAGTATGAAATGCGTGAGGCTAGTAGGACAAGGACATTCTAGAGTAAGAATGGATAACCCATTTCAACCATATGATGGTTATAGGAAATTGACTTTCTTATCACTTCAAGGCTGTTGTAGATAGATTTGAGCTTTTTATATATTCACCAGCTTAAAGACCATCTTGCTTGGAGTTGTATTGCTTCTTGGCTATACAATTAACCATATACAAAAAGGAAAAGAAAGAATTTCTTACAAACTATACATGTAACTAATTAATATAAACTAATTACATCTCTCACTTAAAACCTTCAAACAATATTTAATTTATTAAAGTTATATTTGATACCTTAAAAGTTCTAAAAAAAAAAAAAATAAATACGAAAGAAAATGATTTTTCTATGTTTGATTGTACTATGAAAGTAATAAAAAAAGTAAAAACTTAGGTGATGTTTGTTTTTTTTTACTTAATTCTAAATAAAACTTTAATGGTTAATAGTGTTAAGTATTAGAGTGTTAGTTTTTATAATATTTTATTTCTATTAAACATTAAAAGGTAAAGAAAAAATCAAATATTTTGTTTTTTTCTATTCAACAAAAAACTTATAATAAGTCATGAAAAAGTAGAAAAACAAACGACGTAAAATTTGAAAGCAAATTACTTTCAGCAAAAAATTAAAAAATAAACACCCTCTTAATACATTTAAAAATTATTTAATATTTATATTGAAAAATCAAAATAAGTGAAATAAATTTGAAGTTTGAAGTAATATAAAAAAAATAATTTATTGGCTTTATATGTATTTTTTTATTTCTTTTTATTTTTAATTTTCCTTTTAGTTTTTTTTCCTTACATTCTCCCTTAAATGTTTCTAAAACACCAAACATGGCGTAAAGCAACTTCAAGGAAACATGGGAAACATCTTTAATAATCCCAAATGAAAAACGAAATCAACTCTCAACAAATTGGATAGTCAATTGGGCAAAAAGTCAAACCCAGAAAACGGTGGATTCCGCGGACGATGTGAGGACTTCGAAGGAACTCGTCAATAGTCTATGGTCAACTTTTTTCCTTTAGTAATTTGGAACCAATTAAGGCTTATCATATGGAACAAAGAAAACATAGACTTTTTAATTAGGGTAACCCCATGTTCCTCTCATTTTTTTTAAAGCATTCAATGTTTTTCCTTTTGGTAAATAAAGCATTCAATGTTGATAACCTACACCCTTTGATTTTTGAGGCATTGAATGTGGAGGGCACCCCCCACTTTCTATCTTTTAATTATCATCATTACTATTATATTCTTTAAATATGTTCATAAATAATACAAGAAATAAATGTAATAAAAATTATTATTGTCTCCAATTTAATTAATACTAGTTGTTAGGGTTAAATAATTTGATACTATTAAGTATTGACCCATTACAACTTAATGATTCAAGTTTTTTAGGTTAGCCATGCTTAATTCAACTAATTGAAAGTTTATACATCTCGAATCTTAAATTGGTAAAAGAGAACCCACGTAATTTTAAGGAATTAAGAGAAAATTCATTCTATTTTGTGGCATGTTAAAAATAATAACATATTTTGAAAATTTTAAAATAATGACATAATTTAAAATAATGAATTATTTTAATTATTATTAGTTGATATAATGACATATTTGATTATCAAAATTTTAAATAAAGAGATTTTATATATTATAGTAATTTAATTTATTTGGTTCAATATTAAAAATTTTATATAAATTTACATTGAATAGTTGCTTGAGCTATATTTGATTCTTGTGAAATACTATATTTGATTAAAAAAATTATAAAAATATAATGTGGACCAATTGTTATCTATAATTTTTTTATATTAATTCAATCACTATTTGAGTTTTAACTTATTTTAAAAAATTATTAGATTCATTAATAAATTCAACACATTAGCTCTTGTTTAATTTAAATTTTATTTATCTGGTAAAAAATATCCGAAAAACATGTTTTTATGTATAAGAAAAACAATAGAGTTATTCTAAACCAATTTTTATTCATAAATTTCTAATCTTTAATTGGATCACTATTTCAGTTTTAAAAATTGTTAAAACCATTAATGAATTTAATATATTAAGTTTTACTTGATTTGAAGTTTATTTACTTAGTGAAATTTTTTTTCAAGAACATGATCATATATGTAAAGGAGAAATTAGACATGACATTCAAATTGAATTTTGGTCCATGACTTTATAATATTATTGAATCTCATGATTTTATAGTACTAATTAAATCGGTCTTCGAGTTTTAAATTATTTTTAAAAATTAATACATCTTATGTATAAAGTATAGATTGGTTTAGAATTGACTTGATTAATGAATTTTTTTAATTAAGTTAAAAGGATATTTATAAAACATGTCTCATATTTAAAGATTTTTTATATTGATATTGGATCATGGAGAAAGAAAAAAAATGATATCATATTTAATTTAATTTTTTATTTTTCTATATTTTTCTTTGGTTTTTAAAAACTTATGAAAACAACTCCTTATTCTTTAAAAACTGTTGTCTGTTTCAGTTTGTTTTTAAAAACCGAAAGAGAACACCGACGAATCAGTCTTAAGAATTTTTTAAAGCATTTTTCTATTTAATTTTTTTTAATACTAGGACCAAATATGTTCTAAATTATTGTTATGACCTTTCATGCATGATGCACCCATTTGTTGGTCACTCCTCAAAGCTGGTTAAACATCAGCTGTCAACCCTCAACCTATAAACTCCTCTTTTAACCAACCGACTCTCTTAATTCCTAGGCAAAAGGTTCCCCCCTAAGCGTCTCCATCAACTCTTAACCATCACTCTATCTCTACCCAAAATATTTGATGCCTTGAAATAACTACCCATCAATTTCAACATTCATTTTCCCACCCGGTTTTTCTCAACTTGCGTTGCTTTTTCTAGACTGATTACAATGACCACTATAACGACATTTGCAACATGGAGACAACAAGTTTATGTAAATCCTGAAACATTCATTCTATTAGATAAAACATTGAACATAGAGAGGTATTTTTTTCTATAGATATCAAAAAGACACTATCGATAAAATAAATATCACGTATATATTTTTGAATATTATGTTTTATATTTTAATCCCATTTGTTTGTAACATTATATCTTGATCCTGTTTATTTGTACCATGATTCAATAACATAAATTTCACTATGCATATTCAATAGTTCAGATTCAAATTTCGGTAGATACCGTTATGGTATCTTAACATTTTCCTAATACATTGTATGAACAGAAAATATAAATGAGTGCTTTATTTTATTTTATTTTTCATTACAAAAGATTGTTTAGAGGCCCACAGGTTGTTCAACAACTTATACTACATGATACTAGGATTGATCTACATATTATGCCTGATGACTTGCAATTTGGGGACCTGTCCACACCACCATAAGCATAATTTGGACAGAGCTCTATGGTTTTTTTCTTATCTGATCAGGCAACTTATTAGTCTTGGCTTGCAGGCACACCAGTTGGCAGAGTTGGGGATGAACTTTAATGGGACTGTTGATTCCTGCGTCTTGGACGTGGGCTTTTCCTGCGGAGCCCCTGTTTAGGGACATCGCGGAAATCCATGAAGCGCATTGTCCTCGGCTTTTTAGCTGTTTGGAAGGAAGATGTTAGAGTTATTTGTGAGATCAAAATGGCAATTTGAGGTTGGGGAAAATCGAGGACAAAAAGGGTAAAAGGTTTAGAAGTTCAAGGTGGAAATATACGCACCATTTTCAGCTTGTTGATGGTCTTCCTCCAGCTCTGGCTCCATGGCTTCGGGTTTCCCTAGGACTGCGGCTTCATTTGAACCATTCAGTATCTGGTAGAACAAGTAACACGAGTTAGATGGCTAAGGACTTTTTGAGTTGAAACGTCAAGGCGTTCATACTAGTGATACATACCTCATATTGACTTGTTCCCTGTCGCTTTGTTATTGCAAACTTGTCAGACTTCTGCTGAGACTCGGTTTCATTATTGAGCTTTGTCTCTAAACTTGGTTTTAGACGTCTGCCTGGCCCCAGGTTGGTAGTTGAGAGATTAATATTGGGGACCTCCACTGGCTTCACAGCAGGCTCTTGCTCCATCCTTTCTCCTTCGTCATCCTCAGTGCTTATGGGATCTACAATGCACCTCAAGCAAAATCATTATGTGAAATTGGATAAAATCCAGGGAAAAACACACACAAGTGGAAAAGATCTCGTATTTGACTCACTTCCATCCTCATCAAGGCCATCAAAGAACTTTGCATAGGGCCATTTATAGATAGAAAAAAGACAAATTCCAATTAGTAAAACCAATGTTCGATATAAAATTGAAATAAATACCCACCTCATAAAATAAGGAAAAACTATAAATGTATACACGCACACACACCATTTTTTAGTGAATGGAAAGTTTTATTAAGGAGGAAGAAACTACATACTGTTTCTAGACAGTCTTCTGAAGCAGTTTGAGTAGGGAAGATATCTTCTTCACGCATGGGGACAAAAAGGAGCTCATTTTCATTCCATGGGAGCGAAGGGAACTCTTGATCATTCAATGGGAGTGAAGGGAGCTCTTTTTCATCTACTGCACAAGGGTTGGAGTCGGCAGCTGAACCTACATCAATCACAACTTCATTAATAAAAATGATTGAATCCAATTCAGGTCCAAAATAAAAGGGAGGTAAAATGTATGGAAAAAACACACTGCAACCTACCCCCCCCCATGTACTTGCATTACCTGAAACATCTTCTACAGCAGAGACAGCCTCCATAGCAGAGACCCATTGGTCTACCACAAGTTGCCATCCTCTGCAACAAATGAGAACATTTTATTGTAAGAAATTTGTACCATTACCTAAACAACGCTCAGTAGCAGTAATCTTGAGACAAGGCATTCCATTTAGGCTTAATATAAGCAATGAACATCTCTCAAAATGGAGATATTAAGTCCTAAATAATCATTGAGATGATCATTTCTTGGTACAGATTCTGTAGATTTGATGTGAGCCTTCAAGCTAAACCTTTTAATTTCTCATGCTAGAACTTTATTACATTTTCTTTTATAGTGAAGCTTCGGATACCACTATGGATTTCTTGTAGATTACAAATATAATAGTTTACTTACATGGAAATCATATTCTTGCACTGTGTTGGCATACTTTTTAGTCAGTTCTTAAATCTCAAAGTATGGCTATTAGATTTATGTAACCTGATCTTAGGAACAAGGGCACAGTTGAGGTGCTGCAGTTATTGGTTTCTTCAAGGGGAAAAATGTGCATCTATGTCACATGGCATGTATGAGATGGAAAGTTCACTATCCATGTGCGATAAAAATACCTACAAAGATTAACTTTTAAAATCTAGCGAACTAAGAATGTGTTCTTCTTTTGTCGGATACGAAAAGTAATTTGGTACATGATTAACAACTGGCTTTGACACATCTCAAACACGCCATTTCATGTGCAACAAAACTACTTCATACATTTCAAGTAACGCAATATTTTTGCGTAATGATTGCGTTAGACTACAGTGAAAGAAAAGTTAAAGAGTGGATTATTGAAAAAAATGTCGCGTTGTGTGCCTATTAACTCGAACAAATGCATTAACGACAGAAGTACGACAAAAAAGGGAAGATCTTGTTTCTTATTAGAATGATGAACTTAGCTTCTTTGTCGGTTAGTCGATTTTAGTCCAAAAGCTGGAGTCTTGTTCAGTGATTGCTCCTTTGTTTTCCTATCCTTCACTCATTTAACTAAAGATCATGATTAAGTAAAACTAGAAGCAGTGTTATAACTTTGAAAAAGAAAAAGAAAAAAAAAAAACTTGAATCAATTTTCATTGTAGCCAGAGCCTTGGTATGCTTCTAAAAATGTAGCACAATTCAAGTATTAGGACTATAGATTTCCAGGAAGGCGACTAACAGGCTGTGCCAATCTCAATCAAAGATCAAAATGGCGATGCATCACTCAGAATGAAAAAGCACACCAAGGAAGTCAGCCTCCATTATTGATGGAATGGAAATTACCGAAGAGAAGAAAGTGCAGATATTCACAGCTGAAAGTAATTTATGGGGATGGAAATGCATGAGGAAAACTGAACTGGCTTACAGAGTCTTAATTGATCAACCAAAAGAAATTAATAAATAAATAAATTAAGCCATGAACCCCCCCAAAAAAAAGAAGGAAAAATGCAGTAAGACACAAACTGAGAAATTTCAATAGAAGCATAGCAGAGGCCATAACAGCATGCCATCATGGATTCCAACAATGTCATCAAAGATAATGAAATAATGTAGACAGTAGTGAATGGATGGAAACACAAATTTCTTACTCAATGAGTGTTTTAGCCAGCTGACTTGTTTGTTTGGAACTGCGCTTCCTCAGATCATTGACTGCCTTACCTACCATTGTTACCTGAGGAAAAAAACAACTGGGTGAGAATCTACATCTAACATATTTATAATTAATTAAGGCACTGGTATTGAAATCAAACCATTTCCACATGAGACAGGAACCATCACTGATGGATCATTTCGTCAATTTTTTAAAACAGGCATGTATGTTGACAAATTTATTCAATTTGGCCTAACAATCATATACAGTATCGATTAACTTGGTCCCACAAATACAGACAATTTTTGGGATGAACAAATGCATCATTAGACATGCAAGTGGTTTCTACAACAAATTCAAACAAAATTAGTGACAACAGGTCTGGTCAAGATTGAGGCTCCTCTATACACAGACGGAAATCAACATAAAAAACCTGACAGTAGATTCATTTCCAACCTGCAGGATCTTGACAGAAATAGGCATCAATTGAAGTCTCTTTAAAGCATCGAATAACACTCTTTCAGACTGTACCAAAATTAAACAATCAAAAACCAAGAAACCCACAAACAAAGCATCTCAGATGTGGTAATTTAGCTACATGGTCTCATAGATGGAAGAAAACCCTATAATGGAATTAGAAAGCATGACTTAAGAGCAAAAATTGAGCTGTGCAAACCTCATTTGGACTGCTGGTAATAAGCTCTTTGATTCTCAGAACCTCCCCAAGTATTTCATTCTCTTCATCAACCTCATGATCCTCATCCTCCATTGCCTTCCCTTTGGGGTCATTTCGATTTCTCATTTGGATCACTGCATGCTCAGGTACATTGCCGTCATCCTTAGTCTTCTGTCCACAATCAGCCTTGGGAACATCACCATTGCCACCCACCTCTCTCTCGTCGCCTCCACCTTCCCTTTTCTCAACATTGAGGTCCTCATTCTTCATTGAAACCTCCACACAATCGCACCCAGAATTGCCTGCAAATTGGCAAGAGTAAAGCTTCTCCGCAATCTTACCTCGCTTGAGCCTGAACTCCTCTGGACAATCCTTAGCCGCCACCATGATTCCATGCTCGATCACCTCAAAAATGCTCGAGCTCGCACTCTTAAAGTAGCTTCTCCAGTGATCCAGACCCTCGCTCTCCATACTCATTATCATGAAAACGGGGTTGGGTAGCAGGTTCTGAAGGAAAAAACTCAAGTGATTCTCACCAAAAAGGTGAGAACTTGGATCAAGAAACGTTAATGGGTGTTTGAGATTTTTCGAAGTAGCTCATCTAGATGACCTGATACTAGTTTCCAAGTCTCTATGCTTTTACGTTCGTCTAGTTGGAAGCTTTGAGACGTGGCTTAACCCTCTCACTCGAAGACACCAACCGTCATGCCCACACCTTCCAAGAGACTGAGGCGGCGTGCCACCAAAAATATTTCAAAATTTTCTTTTCCTATTGTTAAATTATATGTATTTATTGTTCATTGAGTTCTTAATATTATGGAGATGAACTAGGAAAATCTCTCATAAAGTATCATATTATCACCGGTAATTGAGTATTCACCTTCGATTACTCTTTAATTGTTGTCTGGCATGCATTTAGCATTCTTATTTGGAGTCTGAATGTCTAAAGTCTTAATATGAATGAATACAAAAATGCAATGCAAAGTTGAAAACTTCATTCAGATGGAAAATTTAATTGAAAAGACGAAAGGTGCACAAACAGCTACAATCTATTAATAAAGGAGGCCTTACTTTTGTTTCTTATTTTTAAAAGCAAAAAATGAAACATGTTTAACAATAACAAATCTTTTTGGGTGATTTCGAAATTGTCAGACACATAGTGGGCTAAAATGCTTGTCAAACGGCACAAACCAAATGCATCTCTACAAAGATGAGAGGCTGTGACATTCAATGGTGAGTCTAAACCTATAAAGGTGACATGCTTGAGGTGTAGGCTATTGAGCAAGGGAGAGGTGGCCCTAGCGAAAGCAAGAAATGCCACTACCATGGCTAGTGGTATGAGTAGAGAAGTAAATAACGTGCTTGTTGGACAGGTGGCAATGGTTGAATCGCTACTTAGATGTGAGTAGGATTAATAGATTGGCTCTTAAGGCGTGGGTAGCATTTGGTATTTATACACAATGTGTCTTGTCAAGCCTTCTTTGTAAAAACTCACCAAGGCAAGTTGTTATCACTTAGAAGTTAATATAAGGTAGAGGATTTTTCTTCCGGTTTTTCTGAAAAATGATTGACAAGCCAGCCATAAACTTCATAGGTTGCAAGTGATATTAGTCTTGCCCACACGTTCGACATGATTATTGATTACTTTAAGAGGCCGAGGCCCCCACTATAGATATAAATCCTCAAGATTCAAATCTTTGTCACTTGGCGCTCTCATGGGATATCGTGTCTATCTTCCTGATGAGATCTCCCCTTTCATCTTCAATCTAGGGCTAGGGTTTTTCGTTCTTCTTTATTCATATTAGTTTTCATTTCTATTCTTGAGGCTCTTCAGGATCCGCAAAATATTCTCTCTCCTGGGCAATGGTGGAACAATTGCTTTATTGGACTATCGATTGTGTCTTTTCTCATATATGTCTTTTATTCTTTCTAGAATGATGAGTCCTGTTTGGGTGCCGAGAAAATTCTGGTGATCATTTTCGTTTTTTCAAAACCTCAAATTTTCTGATATCGATTGAATTTTTGGGAGGAGAAATGCTGTTCGGTCTTCTCTTGAAACCGCATGCAGCGGCTGTGAAATGCAGACACATGGCTCGTCATTTTCATGTGATAAAACCATGGTCACGAACCATGGAAAATGCTATACCTGTGACTTCACCGTCGTCGGAGTGATTAGGGTTCCCTTCTCCCTCTCCAATGCAGGCAGTACGCATAAATTTAGTTTTTGAAACGTTTTCATTTCCAGCAAGATAATAATTGTTTAGTTGGTAGGTTTGTGAGAACGTTTTCTGAAATTCCAAGAATATGGAGTACAATAAGTGGTCTATTTTGATCTGTTCGGTTGCCGAGAAGGTGTTTGAACTGTAAAAAATTCTTGATTTTTTAAAACAGAAGTTGTTGCACAAACTTTCAATTTCTTTCTTTTTTCTCTGTTCTTCCAGGAATCTAAGATGGTAAAATGATATATATATATATTGCTCGGTCTCTAATTTGTTTGTTTGTTTCTTTTTTTTTTATTTTTCTTTTGTGTGTGTTTAAATTGGTTGATAGTGGGAATTCTTTGAAGCCTAAGAGAACAATGGAGCAAGCAGTGACTCTGATCTTCATCATGACAGGATCAATAGCACTGGTTATTATAGCATGATGATTTTCAATTCTCAAAATTGGAAATTTCCTTGTTTTTATATCTCTGAAATTGTTTGTGCTTCAATTTTATAAATTCATATGCTTTTACCCTATTTGATAGGCCGTGCTATGATCATTTTGATCTTGTTGAATTGTTCTTATGCATATGACTTTGAATTTGAAATCTTTCTTTGTTACTCTTGTAGATAGTGAATTAATTAGTGTTTTTAATACTTATATGTGAGATTTTATTTATTTGAGTGCCACTCTTTTAGAATTGTGTGTATTTGTTGAGGAGATGTGGAAATGTAATAAAAGCAAAGAAAATGAAAACAGAATGTTATTTTTGAAAGTAATTTTCATTTTCATATCATCCTAGAGGGCTATCGGCCTATTGAGTGCTTTGTGGGCATCTTAGTGGTTTGAGGGGCTATAAGACTAGTCAGGTGCTTCATGGGCATCATCTTATAGGCTTGAAGGGTTATCAACTTGGCCAGGTACTTTATGGGCACCCTATCGACATGGTCAGTGCTTCAGGGCATCTTATCAAGCTAAATGACTATTGGCTTGGTCGGTTGCTTTGTGGTCATGCCTTGGGCTGATTGGATTATTGGCTTGGTCAAGTGCTTTAGGGGCATCTTATTGGCCTGAAGAGTTATCAACCTAGTTAGGTGCTTTGCAGACATCCTAGTGGCCTTAAGGGCTATTAGTTTGGCCGAGTGATTTGGATACATCCTATCAGCCCCAAAGGCTGGGTGCTCATAAGAATCCTAGTGGTTGGCTATTAGCTTGGTTGGGTACTTTGAGAACACGCTTTAGGCCAATTGGGCTATGGGCCTGACTGAGTGCTTTGAAGGCATCTTAGTGACTTGGAAGATTATTAACCTGGTTGGATGCTTAGAGGCATCCTATTGGCCTGAAGGCTATCAGCTTGGTTGGGTGCTTCATGGGCACGCCTTAGGCTAATTGGGCTATGGGCTTGGCTAGTGCTTTGAGAGCATCCTATTGACTTGAAAGGTTATTGGCTTGGCTGGATGCTTTTAGGCATGCCTCAGGCTGATTGGGCTATGGGCCAAGCTAGGTGCTTTGAGAGCATCCTATTGACTTGAAAGGTTATGGCTTGGCTAGATGCTTCTGGGCATGCCTTAAGTTGATGGTCTGTTAGCTTGGTCGGGTGCTTTAGAGGCATCCTCTAGGTTGGGAGGGCTATTAGTTTGGCTAGGTGCTTTGTGGGCACGCCTTAGGTCGATTGGGCTATGAGCTTGGTTAGGTGCTTCAGAGGCATTGACCAAGTTGTTTGTGAAATTATTAATACAACTCTATGCAACAACACTAAGTTACCTTTGTGAAAATGTGTCCTTCTCCTATTGCTCTAGTCGTTCCATGAAGTTCAACATCTCCTTGATGATTCTTGTTGCTTGGCTCAACTTGTATGCCTCCTATAATGGTTTAGCAAAATTTTTAACTTCTTGTGGCCAAGCGAGGTTGTTGTTGGTTTAGTCATGTTGTGTGCTTGCTAGCTTCCAAGCATGGTGTGATAAGTTCCATTCTGCGCCTTATTGCGCCTAGTCCACCCAGTTTGGTTAGGGGTCCAACTATAGCTAGTGTGTCTACATGACTATGCTAAATGTGCCCAATGCTCGTTCTCTAGGGCCTCCATTGTTTCTTGCATTGCAGCAACCTATCTTTGAATGTTAGGATTGGGATTTGTGTTTCATTTATGTTGTTGGCTGCACGAGTGGTTGCCATGGGGCTTTTGGCTTTTTGTCCATTCCCATAGATGTCACCTATTGTTGGTGCTCAAACTCCAAAGTTAGGTCCTTGGATGATCTCATACAACAATTCTTTTCCTCGAAACGGTGATTGACCCATTTGTTTGCTTCAACTACCTAGCACCTATACCAATTTTTAGTTGGGGTGAACCCGTCTATGCCTCTCTGACGGTTAAGTTAGAACTTGATTGAACGGAGGTTGGTAAGAATGGGATTGGCCTAGGTTTAACATGAGGGATGAAGGAGAGCTGAAAACTAATATTAGTTAGTGCATGTGGGATCAGACCTCTTGTTCTTAGAGTCATAGGTTTGCTTAAATAGTCTTCGTTTATTATGCTATGATTGGTTATTGAAATGGTAAACTCTTTCCTTGTGAAGGAGCAAATAAGTAGTCATGCCTGAGTTGTTGTGTAGAGTTTGTTATTGGCTCTCTGCATATGTTAAGAGTCCCCTAATAGGTTGTTAGGGATGACTCTTATTGATGGGACTTGTCATTGACCAAGCTTTGACATCGCTGTACCAAGTCACAGGTGACTTTTATGGTTCTAGAGTCCTTAGCTTTGTTGGCGAGAGAGAGAGAGAGAGAGAGAGACATCGACACCATGTTCTTGGAAGTGGAACATGTAATAGGTTTTCAATGGTTTTTGTAGCTGAGGAGACTTGGTGGTCAATTATGTTAGGTGGTCAATTGTGTTGAATTGTTGTGACTGAACTCAAATGCTTTGGTTGCTAGGCTTGGCCATTAGTTAGATTGGTGTGCCTTGATGCTTTAGTCGTCAATTGGGAAACTTTCTTCTTGGACAGTGGTTGGGTGCTTGTGATTAGAAAGGAATGTTGTTGATTCAGGCCATAGGTCATTTGGTGCTTCTCAGTATCTCCAGTGTTCTTGCCTCGGTGTTCGTCTGGAAGCCTTGAGATGGTAAGTGTACCTTGTTGGACGATCTACTGTCTCAGGGTGATTAAACCTTGGGCACATGGTTCAAGCACTTTTACCCAGGGTTGTGTTCAACATATGACTTGTTGGATCAATTCGACCTCCCGGTGTCTATTGGCTCTCAAGACCTAAACCATCTGGTACCTCTAATAAGTATGTTGCTTCTCTAGTTTAAAGTCTTAGTTGTATTTTTGGTTTGACTTAAATGGTGGTTTGGAAGCTCTTAGCTATGAAAAATTACAGGGGTATTGTGATGTAGGAGGATTTAAAAATATGGTAAGGTAGGCCACTTTGGTGCATTAAATATATGATTGTTCTAGTGTTAAGAATTCACTTGCATTAGGTTTTCATGTGTCTAGGTTATTAATTCTAATTAGGTTTTGATTATATTCATTTTCTATTTTATCTAGACTTCTATTTAATATTTTTCTTTTAGGAATAATTCAATTATGATTAGGGTTGTTTTTCCATTATATTTAGGATTAGGATTAAGGTGACGTTTTTTTTTATTTTATTTGAAGCCTTAGCATGCCTTAATTTGTCTGAAATTTAATTAGAAATCAACATAAGAATGTCATTCATACTTCAAATTTGATATAAAATTTATAGTTTTGAACTTTTTGTATCAAACCAAATGTCTACAAATAAGATTTAACTTAAAAATCACATGGTACTAAAAATATGCACTATTAAGGCTTCAAATGAAAAAACAAACGGTGCTAACTTAACACATGGGAACACATGAAAGCAAAGATGCAGAAGTCATTCTTATTATTAGATTATGCTATGGAGTTGTATAAGAAGTTCCACCATTAAAACCAAGAGGTATGCCAGTTGTAGAATACACCTCTGAGTTTGATAATCTCTTTATTTGAGTAGATTTTAATAAGAGTAATGAACAAATGATGTCCAGTTACCTTGTGAACTTGAATTCATCAATTAGAATGAGATGAAGTGGTTTTTTTAAAGGTATTAGCTACTTCTTCCTCAAGAGGATTCAATACTACCTTCTTTCCATCTATTTGGAATGCATGTGTTCAATTAGCATAGTGGTCAGTGTTTTTGTCATACAACCATGGTCTTTCCAATAGAATAAAAAATTTGTAGACACAACATTACATCAAACCTCATCATTAATAGTGTCCCCTATAGTGAACCTTGAACAGTAAGAAATAACTTGCACCTTGTTCCCTTTTCAAAACCGTGCAATATTGTAAGGAAGTGGATGCCTTTCAATAGTCAATTTCAACGTTACTTCAGCCTTTTGTGAAACAATATCATCTTTACTATCACCATCAAGAATAACATTGCATACCTTACCGCCGCCAAAGGTGCACTTGTTAGAAAAATATCATATCATTCTTTTTCTTCTTCAAATTTTGGTGTTGTCATACTTGGCGCACCACCAAGGATCCTCCTTGCATCGAGAAAATATCATTGTGGTCTAAGTGTGTCGTTTTTCTACACAAGTGAAACAACGAATTTGTGATGTATTGTGTTATCTTGAATAGTTTGTAGTAGGGTTGTTTTGCATTTTGAACTTATGTATTTTTTCCCTTTTCCACCCTTATCAATAAGGACAACCAGTCTAATTAGTGATGGTACTCCCCTGCTGATTCATTTTAACTTTCTGATCACTTTGACCACCGTGCATAGCAACTATATTTCTCTATGATTAACCATTAAGGTGCTTGGATAAAGTTTTTCTTGCACCATAACCCCATGCCTTATTTTTGACTGTAAGGCTTATAGTTGAGCTTCTTCCAGGTTGAACAAAAGAACCATTCCCATCTTATCTCTAATTGATGAATTCAATATGTAATGAGACATCATTTGTTCATCACCCTCAAATTGAGAAATTATCAACCTCAAAGGTGTATTATGCAACTGAGATGCCCTTTTGCTTAACGAGTACAACTATACAATTGCATAGCATAATCCAATGGTAAGAATTGCTTCTACATCTTTGCTCTCATGTGTTCCCATGTGTTAATTCCATTTTACCTTGTCGACCATGTTACTCTTCAACTCTCTTCTACCAATGAAATAGTGAAACACTAATATGATGTTATTCGAAATTTTCTTAAGAAAAGTAGAACTGTTTTCTGAAAAGTTAGAAACAAATAAGGGTATAAAATCATACAAAAGACCTTGTGAGATCCACAATTTAACTGAACAAGAGGAATTTGAGATTCCCTCCTAAGTTCCTATTTAACTTCCAACTTCTAAGAACCAAATGAAGTGTAAATGTGGGTGGCTTTAATTTCTGGATCTTAAAGAACCTGAATTATCTATCTTCATTTTATGATGTGCCTTCTATTTTCAAAGTCATGAACCATGGAAGTACAATTGAATTCAAGTAAGAATTCAACTCAAAATTAGTAGTTTGGCCAGTGTCTGGATTGTGTTAGGAACACATAGGGTGATAAAGGACAGAAATTGCAATGGTTTATGATGAACTTAAAACAAGTTCAACTGGCAGGGGACATGAAATCCAAACTGAGACTGAAATGTGTATTTTTATCAGTCTTCAACATGGAAAAAAAAGGGAGTATGAGTTAGATGTTCTCTTGTTACATATCATGCCAGGTCCTCTTGAAAAATTTGTTTGCAACTATTTGTATTGAACATCCTGCTTTTTTTTTTCCTTGTTGGGAATAGAACCTAGAACCTTCTGCATCCCAACCCCATTCCTGCCACTTGCCAGTTGAGCCAGGCAGGGGCACTCATATCCCCTCATTTTGTGAAGGACAACTCTTCTTGTGTTAAAACTAAGACCAGATATATAGTGAACATTAGAAGTACCGTATGATCATGGTCATACCACCTTGAAATACAGAACTCCCTATTGGATCTCACACTGCATTTTCAAAAGTTTTAGAAGTGTGCCTATGACATGTGGATATGGACAGAAATATTTTCATGGCGTATCAGACTTGATAATCCAGAGAGCTTATATGCAAAAAGAGTCAAGTTCTATATTTAAGCTGGAGTTATTTTAAAGAACCTTGTTTATTCTTCACTATCTTTTCTTAGTCGATGATTATGTCCATGGAGTCAAAGCACAGTGAACTTGATTTTAGAGAATCTTAATTTTATTAAAGCATTTATGACAAATTAAAAATTTCTTGTTGCACAATAATGGGAAATAGTTGGTCTTCTTTTCTTGATTAAATATTGATTGACATGGCTGGTTTGATATGCATGTTACAGAATTGGTTCATTCTTGTGGGCTGTTAAAGGCAGGATTAGGTTTGTCACAACAGGTGCACATTATACTGTTTATCTTGGAACAGGATATACTCATTCTTTCTAATTATCTGTCAATGTGATACAAATTTCTTGTTTGAGTTTTTTGCCCTTTGATTTGGATATTGTTTTTCTCCTTTTGAGCAAGGGATTTTGGATTTATTGAAAATGTTCTGGTCATTGAAGTCAGGTTGAAGCAATGAATGAGGCTTGATGATTCTAAAACATCCCTTTTGACAAAATTCTGAAGGTTGGATTTGTTGGAGGAACCAGTCTGCTTTGAACAAGGAGGCTGAAATTCACTGTTTCATGCAAATAAACATGCCATAAGGTAACATAGCTTTTAATAATTGCTCATTGCTATTGACTTGAAGCTTTTGGACTTTGAGCTTGTTGGTATAGCTTCTTATTTTGGCTTCGCTGGAAGCTGGAAGTTGGAAGTTAAGCCCTTTTACACGAAGTAACATTTTCCTGATTTAGCTCTTTTCAAGGTTATAAGTTCTCTAAACAAGGATAAAAGCTTTTATTGAGGTTAAAATAGTGCTTTTGGATTCTTGAAAATCAATTCAAATGGGGTGTTTGTATCCTTGATCTAGGAGAAACGACAAAAGATCTAGGCTATATTTACTAAGGGGAAAAATATTAAAAAAATGATTCTTATTTTACATTTACTTTATGGTAGAAAATTGAAATAAAAATCAAATATAATTAAAATTAATTAAAAATATATGTAATTTAAATTATTTAATCTTTATAATAAAAAAAAAAAAAGTGAAATAACTTTGTTGAAACATATAAAACTTATTTATTAATTGTAATTTTATATTTTATTTTTCTTTCTAATTTTTTTTCAATATTTTTATGATACTGTCCTTAAAATTTTTCAACCAAACATATGGACGGTAGAGAAGCATTTCCCAGTTGCTGGAAAGGCTTAGAGAAGCACATTTTTTTTTTTTTTTTTTTTTTGGTTTGGAGAATCAATGTATCACCTCAAAAAATTTATATTTTTGAGAAGTTTGATTTTTTTACTTTCAAAATACATTTGATGAAAATAATCCTAAAAAAAAATGCATTCTATCATTGAAAATCATCAAAAATTTAAAATTACTCACTAACCCTCATCTCGTGCTAACTTTCATAATTTTTTTCTTCTTACTTTGACATGACCAGTCAAAGAACTCATCATCATGGTTTTTTATTTATTTATTTTTTACTTTTATTTTTTTAATTAATTAATTAATTATTTATTTATTTTTTAACACCTCCACGGAGTATTCTATAAAACAAAAAAAAAAGGTTTTTGAAAACCCAAATTTAGAAATTTGGACCTCCATCCTTTTTTCGGTCACATTTGGAGAATAGTACTTTATTATTTTCTTGTTAAAACAACCACTATTTTTAAAATCTTCATATAATTTTTTGAAATTGATTAAGGGTATTTATATAAAAAATGAGTTATTTCTAAAAAAAAAAAAAAGATGAGAAGGGTTAGATTCATAATTTGGGGATTATTTTATCCCTTTTAACCAAATATTTTTTTTTCTTTAATGTGTTGACTTCATCAAATTTTTTTAATTATTTATAGATATTTTAAACACAAAATAATAATATGTAATAAATGATTAATGAGAAAAAAAAAACATAATGAATAAATTTAAATGTTTAAGATATAAGATTTTTTATATTTATATTAAATAAAATATTTATTTATTTTATGAATTTCATTATATTTCCAATTATTTTATTATTTATATTTTTAAAATTTTTAAATTTTTTTATGTGGAAAAATAGAGTCATGATTATGGTTTTAGTTTTTTTGGTTTATGGATCTAATTTCATCATGGTTTTAAACTTGGGAGAATCATGTAACTATGCACTGTTTAAAAAATATTTCATTTTTTTGAAACTTTTACTTTTCACTTTTAAATTTCATGGGTTTTAAAAAAAGTAATCCTTCAAACATGCCACCAAATAGTGAAAGGTTTTAAAGCTCCAAAACTACCCTTTCTATCGTTTTCCCCTCTGGCAGCCGACCATCGCCCTTTTTAATTTGACATCACAAGTTAAAAGACCGTAGTGTTGTCTTTAAAGTTGGACATGTGGCAACTAACGTGATTTTTCTTTTTTCCTTTTTTTTTTTTATCTCCTCTTTCATATATGTTAATAGTAACAAATTCAATATTTTAATATAATACATATGTTATAATGTTTTAATAAATAGATAATATATAAATATTGTTATAAATATGTATTGTTATTATATAATAAGAATATTAATATAATATGTATATGATAAATAAATAAATATTATTTTTATTAATATTTTATATATTTCATATTTTAATTTAATTTAATATCTATTATTTTTTTAATAATTTTTAAAATTTTAGTCTGTTTTAGTCCTATTAAATTAATTAATATTATAATTTTTATTATGTATAATTATAAATTTCGTTTTTTTTTTTTAATGTGTTAGCTTTACGAATTTTCTTTTTATTTTTTCACCATTTCATTTATTTTTTCTTTTTTTTCCCTTCCTTCCTCCATGATACTTAGGCCTTTTTACCTTTTTTTTTTTTTTTTTTTCATCTTTTTAATTTTAAGTTTTTTCACTATTTCATTTTTTCATATTTATTGGTTTTAACCTTTTTCTTCATTAAAATGTTTAATATTTTTAATTATATAAGATAAAAAACTTAGTTGTGGTTTTAATATTTTGCTTTCTTAAAATTTTTAATATTTTATTTATATAAAATAAAAAATAAAAATATTTTTCATAAAAAAATGTATTTAATCAATTATATTAATTTTCTGTTAATTTTATTAAAAATGAAGAAAGTTAAAACCAATAAATATGAAAAGATGAAATAGTGAAAAAACTTAAAATTAAAAAGATGTAAAAAAAAAAAAAGTAAAAAGGTGGAGGTATCATGGAGGAGGGGAAAAAAATGAAATAGTCTAATATTTTTTAAAAATTCATAAATTTAACACATTAAATAAAAGAAATTTATAATTTTATACAATAAAAAATTATAATATTCATTAATTTAATAGCATTAAAAAGGACTAAAAATTATTAAATATTAAATTAAATTAAAATATTAAAAATATAAAATATTAATAAAATAATAATATTTATTATATGCATATTGTATAAATATTTTATTATAATATTTATATATTATAATATTGATATATATATATATATATATATATATATTATATTGAAATATTGAACTTGTTAATATCAACATGTAGGAAAGAGGGAAAAGAAAAAAAAATGGTTGCTACATGTCAAGTTTAATGATAACAAAATGTTTTTTTGACTTGTCATGTTAAATTAATAAAAAAAAAAAAAAAAAAAGTGGGAAATGGTTGACGGTGAGGGGAGAAAATAGAAAGGGTAGTTTGGAAACTTTGATGCTTTTTACTATTTGAGTGTATGTAAGTATTACTTTTTCTAAAACACATGAGCCTAGAAAGTGAAAAGTAAAAGTTTTAAAAAATGAAATACTTTTTAAATAGTGCATAAAAGTTTCAAAAAATGAAACACATGTGGTTCTAATTTTTTTTTTTATTAAAATTTTTAATTTTCAATTTATATAAAATAAAAAAAAAATATTTTATATAAAAAAATTATATAATCATTTATATTAATTTTCTCTCTTAATTTTATTAAATATTTAAATTTTTGTATATTGAAGTTGTGCATGATATGAAATTAATATGAATATAATTTTTTTATGGTGATGCATGATTCCATGGTCTTTTTTTGGTTATTTTTATTTTTTGTCAGAGGCTTTTTGCTTGGCTTAAGTGGGGAAAACTCAATAAGTTTAAAGAAATTAATCCATCATTCAATCGGTGTGAAGCTGATGTTTGCTTTATGGAAAGTATTAGAAAAGAAAAAAAGATTCAATTTTTTTTTAATGTTTGGTTATCATAATAATATATAAGAATTAAATCTAATTATTATTAGTTATAAACAAGGTTTGAAATTTTGGGATTTATTGACGTCAATATTTACCACATCTCCTCTGCTATTCCTATGACCATCAAAGGTTCTAGTAGACAATGTCTTGGTGAAATGATAAGTTAGATTCTTTCATAGAAGTTATCTTCTCCATTGTCATATCTCTTTTTTTTTTTTTACTATTTCACATATCAAGTGATACTTCTATTCTAAATGTTTATCATTCCAATGGTTTCTTGGTTTTTTAAATCGTGTCAATATCTCATTGTTATCACAAAATAGTATCAAGGGTGGTACTATCAAGGGTAATACAACTAAGGATACTACCCTAAGTCCCATTAGGAACTTCCAAAGCCAAACTTCCTTTGCTTTTTCAAAAGCAATAATATACTCAATTTCATAGTCGATTCAACAATATAAAATTGTTTCACATTTATCCAATTAACAACCCCACCACTTAGAGTGAACCCAAACCTAGAGGTAGATTTGCAAGAGTTTACATATCAAGAGTGGTAACCAGACATCTACAATCAAAATCTTGAATGATATATATATATATATATATATATATATTTGAAAATATCAAGGCTCAAAGTGTACTTGGCCAATCTGCTTTTGCTTACATATGTGCACATTAATATATTAAAGTTCATCATAAAACCAAAATGCAAAAAAAAAAAAATTTAATAAATAAATTAATTTTAATTATTTTATTTTAAATTTAATTTAATTTAATTGATTACCATCATTATAATGTTCTTATCAAGTCTTTTTTTTATATCATTTATACGATAATTAAATATAAAAAAATATAAATATTAAAAAAATCATACATGTATGATCGATCATTCATTTTACATTTTGAATTAAATAAATTATAGTTTTAATATTAAATATATTTTCAAGTTTGACATATTATTATCAATGTCATTGTTGTTGAATAATATTTAATGTAACTTAATAATGAATGAACATGAAATTCATATTTTTTTTTTTTTGGTTGATGCATGTGATATTATTGCTTAATATAACAAATTATATCATACATTAATCAAAATTTTCAATAAAATAATTTCAAAATTGATTCATGCCTAATTGGTGTCTCAGCTGAAGTATGTCCAGCTGGTGCTCCTTGATGGCAGGTGTAATCAACAAAATTTTTAACCTATAACACCATGAACTAGGGTAGCAAATACAAAGCTACTATAGCATAGTGGCTCTAGGATCGTTCCACTGGGAAGGGTACTCAAGTTGAAAATGATACCAATTCAAAGTGAATTGGTGTTGTTTCATTTCAAGATTAGCTTAAGAAATAAAACACAAACTTTGGTAGAAAAAGGTTTGGACTTAGATTAACAACACAACAAGTGATGAAAATAACTTAAGAAGAAAAGCATTCCTTGGAGATTCAGGTATACAGGGGAGGTTCCTCATGCAAAAGCATAGCTCCGGTCACTTGGTTCACTTCCTCACATTAGAGAATTAACTTAAAGTCAATTCTCTAACAGGTGCTGCATAAATGCATCCCTCTATTGGATTTCAGCTTTAATTCTCTCACTGATGCAACTTGCAATGGTTTGAGCCTCTCACTAGCCTTTACCATTCAAGGTGATCTTTAACCTTGGATTACCCGTCAAAAGCTCGCAAGAGGTAACTAATGGATGTCTCCTAAGAGTCCAAAAGCTTACCAAGTGTTGGCTATTCTAGAAAATCCTACCTTCAAGTCACCTACCAGAGGCTCACAAGGGGTAAACTAGTGCATCTCCATGGGTGAAGATCACTTGCCTTACCAAGTGTTGGCCCAGGTGACTCCAAGGTGTTTTAAGTTAACTAAAAACATTAGAAACCATTCACGGGACACACTTACTCTTCATTCATAGCTGAAACCACAAAGCTTCTGATTGATGCACTTGGAACCTTTCCCGGCAACCTTAACTCCAAGGAACTAAGAGGTTTAGCTACTCATTCTCTGGGGAAAACTCCTCAGAGAGTGCATAACTTAGTGAAAATATAAAAATACGAAGTGAGAAGGTAAGGTAGTCAAGAGCTAAAGCTCTTTGTATTTCTTTCTTTTCAAACTTACAAAAGGTTCAACAACCAGAACACCCTCAGAACAGGCTCCTCGGGCTCCCTTTATACCAAAAATCACAATGATAGCTATTCTTGGATATTTTTGCCAAATTCCTAACTTAAAAGCTAAGGAAATCTATCATTGGTGACTTACAAGGAGAATTTAGGCATTTAAGCAACAAAAATCTAATGAAAAATATCTCCAAGAGTCGGTTACAAATATCAGGAAGCACTAAGGACCACTTCGCAGGTGAAAGATGAGGTCTGCGAAATTTCGCAGGTGCACAAGAGGAGCTGCGAAATTCCTTCATAGCAGCCAGCTGCTTCAACACCTTTGCAAAGTGAACTTCCAACTTGAGGTGTTTGGCTTCCATCGCGGCGCGAAGCTTCAGGGGAACTCCATAGCACTGTGCAAAAAGGCTGCGAAACCATTCCGCAACAAGAATGGTGATTTCGCAGCACTTTACTGAAGTCTTCCTTCCTTCAGCTTGGAGCAGTTATCTTCCAACGGCTGTAGCTTCCTCATTTCAGATCCAAATTGCACATGGTTTGAGGCATTGGATTGTTGACTTCCCAAGCTTTCAAATGACATATTGTATGCAGGAAATGGACTTCGGGAAGGGCTCCAAAATTAGCCGCAGTGACTGTCATCAAGAATGTTCCATGGGTGAATCCTCTTTGCTTCCCCTTTTGCATTTCCACTTTGCTTATGGCATAAGAGCTTCAAGGTTGTGATTCTTCATGCCTCTGAGCTTCCCAAAGCTTTCTAAAGATTCCATATCACTCTCCTCAATCTCGTAATGCTTTGGTGGTCAAAATGCTATCAAAACACCAAAACTTAAGGCAATTTGATTATAATTGATTGCAAGGAGCCTTAACATGCTAATTGGGTTAAAATGCACCAACTACTACTCAAAAGTGTTTAAAAGGATTAATTAAAAGCTATCAAATAGCACTTTTTGAGTAGTAATCAAAAATGTCAATTGTTACTTCTTATCATTTTTGATATTTTTTTTCAATATTATCATGAGTTTTAATTAATTTTCATATATTTTGTGTTAAAATATCCACTGATATTTTTTGATATATTCATAAAATTGAGTTTGATATATTCTTTAAAACAAGATGTTTTCATGATTGGTTATAAATGTATATATTTTTAAATTATTTAACTTTTGTATGTAAAAACAAAGTAAAATAAATTTAAAAAATATATATAAAAATAATTTTTTATTTTTTATTTTATTTTTTTCCTTCTACTTATATATTTTAAATTTTCCCTATTATTCTAGAGTTGTTAAGGTTATGTTTGCTTTATGAAAAGTATTGGAAAAGGAAAAAAAGCATTTTTTAACGTTTGGTTTATAATAATAATTTAAAAAAATTAAATATAATTATTATTAGTTATAAATTTATTCATGTTTAAATTATTTAACTTTTATAAGTAAAAAAAAAAATAGTAAAATAAATTTAAAGAAATGTATACAAATAATTGGAATTCTTTTTTTTTGCCTTTTCCTTTTTTAATTTTCCACTAACCATAATAAGAAATTATTTTTATTACTGTTCTATATTTAGTATTAAGTGTTAGGGATTTAAAAATATGGCTTGGATATATACACCACTTTTCATTATATTTGTAAATTAAATTTTTGACGTATATGCACGGATTCTCATGTATTAAATTTACTTTACCTAATTAATTTTGTATTATATACTTTGCAAAGACTTGAAAAATCTTCTCTGTAGAATCATCATATTTCAAATTTTACTATTATCAACCCTAACCAATAAATTCATAATTAACTTGTAATTCTTGGATTTTTTTATATTTTATTATTATTTTTATATTTGCACCACTTTTTTAAAAGATGTATTAATGGCTAGTTATAGAAATAATTAAGGATTTATATCAACTGAAAATATATTTTCAAATCAATAATAATTTGAAAAATTGGTTGTAATATGCATTTTAAATTTAAAGCTATTTTTCTTAAAATTCGCTACTTTAATTATTTGACTTCTCATAAAAAATATTTTTTCAAAAATAATATGATTCTTTCAAAATCCCCAAAGCTTCACAGGTTAAAATCAATAAGGTTTAAGTTGCTAAGCAATAATTCAGAGTTTTAAATCAATGAATGATTTGATCATAGATTTTTTATAAGGGTATAGTACTTTTAAAAATAAAATTTTAAAATACAGTTTACGTTGATTTGTGTCATGTTAGATTCTTGTGTGGAGAAATCTCAAAATTGTAAAAAATTTCTACTCAAGAGAAACTTTTAACATAAATTCATTTTTTTAATGTGTATGACCGATAAAAAATTATTAAAAGTTGTTTATTAGAGAGAGACGTTTCGTATAAATTCAATTTTATGGAATTGTGAAAGATGTTTCTTAAAGAAACACTTTTATTTAAAAATTATGAAAAATGTCTTGATATAAATTCAATTTTATGAAATTATTTATTTAGATTTTCCCATTTGTATTTCCTCTTTAAATATGGCTTGACGTAAATATTCTTATCTACACGAGGATGGGACCAAACCGTCCTTGGCTGCCAACAAAATTTTACCTATATCCTTATTATCTTGTAGTGTTCAACTCTTCATGACCAAACTGTCCTTTAAGTGTAACATCTGGTACTTCTAGTACATTCCCAATTTAATTATACTTATATTAGTGGTCTAGTCAAATGTAATTATTTTTTGTAACTTATTTGTGTAGTCTTGAGGTTATTTAACTTTTTTTTTTAATTATTTTTAATTTAATATAATTTTTAATTATTTTATTTATATTACTATTTTTTTTAGAAAAATAGAAATTTTCTTATCTAAAAATTTGGGATATTGCAAATTATTATTTTTTGAATGGTGAATGATTTCTTTTATTTATTATCATTTATATTATGATTTTATTTTTATTAAGATCTATTGGATAAGATTTTATGATTTTATTTTTATTAAAAAATCTAAAACATTATCTAAGGGATTTCTTAATTTTGGATAAGATTTTCCTTTTCAATTTAATAAATATGAAACTAATTTTCATAATAATTTATTCCATTAAAAAAACAAACATTTAGCGATATAAAATATTCTTTATGAAAAAATTTCAAAAATATTTATTTTTAAAAAGCAATTAAACATTACTAAAAATTCCAAAATACTTTGGTAACCTTTTTTTTCAAATAAACTCTTTATCATGACAATTGTCAAACCTTTTATTTATTTCCTAAATTAGAATGCTTGTGTTAAAATAGAGTTGCTTTATTTTTTTTTTATCCTTGAACTTTCCTTAGACATGGTCTTTTTTCTCTCAAGGATGGAGGCTTGAAGGAATTGGTGTTATCCTCCTCTCAAAGATGGAGCCTAAAGGATCACCATACCCTTTGGGTCCAAGAGCTTGGAGAACCACCTATCACTTAATATAAGAAAAATTTTAAAATAAAAATATATAATTAGAAACTTCCAATTTAAATAAATAAACTTGGCAAAATATCTTCTTATGAAAATTTATTTTCTATAAGAGTCCAAAATATTTTATTTCATGTCATACATGCAACAAATAATAATACCATAAAATAATAAATAAGGAAATAATTAAAACAAATATATTTTTGTATGGTCTCTAGGATCCTATTGCATAAACAACCAATATCACTAAAAATACTTGCAACCAAAAATTGGGTTACAAAATAGGGAAACCTTATAATAAAAACCTCAAAAGCATTAAACAATCATCATCCCAAAATTTGTAAAGGGGCATTGAATGCCCACTTAGTCCATTGAAAGGAGTGCTTGAGCACTGATATAGATGCTTGAAAGCTCGATGCCACCGCTTGAGTGCTAATTTGAGTGCTTGAGTGCTGCAACCCCATAGGTTTGCATCCGAGATTGCTTCTACATCTTTTTTTGGTCATTGTTCCACTGAAAATCTTGTGGTGTTTGTTTTTTTGGCTTTTTGTTAAAAGTAATTTAGTTTTAGAATTTAGGTTGTTTGTTTTTCTACTTTTTCATGACTTATTATAAACTTTTTACTAAATAGAAAAAACCAAAATATGTAACTTTTTCTAAATAGAAAAAATAACATATTGATTTTTTTTTACTTTTTAATACTTAATAGAAATAAAATACTACAACAACAAACAACCTAATATTTAACACTATTAAGCATTAAGGTTCTATTTAAAATTAAGTAAAAAAACAAACACCACTTAACTTTTTTTCGAATGACTTTTTCTATCATGGATGTTGTTGAATGCATAGAAACTTCAATCTCCACTTTGGGTCAACATAGACGGATAAAAATCCAAAGAGAAAATCATATGCTCCTCCAAAAATGGAGTTTACAATCTGTTTATGAACAAGAAACAAATTTTAGATTGAAATATAAAAATCTTATGCTCTCAAATGTACCACCCAATCTAGTGATAGAAGAAACTTAATCATTCAATCACAATTATAAACATCATATGGACATTCATTCATCTCTTTGAGCCATGAGATGAATAAACATATCTTGCAAAACCAAGTGAACACACTTTAGAATGGATTTAACACGTAATAACCAAATTTAGGGCTTTGATACCATAGAGAATAGTACCATATTTGGGATCCGGATGTTCTGAAATTGATTTTTGTTGGTGTAGAATGCTCCAAAATTACATATGATTTTGTAAATGTAATAGCCTTCCACTAATGACTACTCATTGAGTCTAGGCACAAAGATGATGAAATTTGTCGGATATGATACTTGTTGAAAATTAGAATGAAATTTGAATTCTTTTATTTCATCTTTTGGAAATAGGAAAAACATCTGCTAGCTTTGAGAATTTAAATATTATAATATATATATATATATATATGTTGGTAAAATATAATTTTATAACTACTTAAGCATGACAAATTATTCAAATTTTTAATAAAAATAATAATTGAATATTTGTACATTAGGGTTATATGATTTTTTATGGTTAATTTTTTATTTATTGAGTATATATTTTTTTTTAGTCTTATTATTTAATAACAAAAAAACTCTCTAAATTTATTTATTTTAAATAAAAATATAGAAAAATTATTTTAAATTATATGGAAGGATATTATTGTAAATTTATTTCTTTTTTATTTTCATTCTTATTATTATCAAACATTAGAATGGAAACAAATAATTATTCAAATCTTGCGTTCCTAAGTTCATCCAAATGCTAGAAATGGAATCATCAAATTTATCTTTATCCACTAAGAAATAGGAATGGAAACAAAATATTCATTTTCATTCCCTATTACGACGTACCAAACACCCCCTAAAGGAATTACCATATACCCATAGATTTCATGATCACAAGTCTTTAGGATCATTTAAGGGGATACACTGTGTCAAAGTCCATGAGATATCATGGTGCCTCCATGAGAATACCTATTGTTACCGATTTCTATTAATAATGAGATCAAATGAAAATTAAAAGTAGAAAAATCAAAACTACAATAATAATAATAAATGAGATCAATGTTTATATCACTAAAGAGTTTTAAAGCTAAATTCTACCTCATGAGCATATCCTTTGGGAGTTTTAAGAAGATTTTGAATAGTGTTTTGAATGTTAATGGTGTATGCCACTTCACACTTCAACTTTGATATGAAAGACCTTTCTTTGCACTTTGATAAGAGATTGACTTTATATTCATCATTCCCATATATAACAATAAATTATAAATTGGAGCTAAAAAATCACCTCACAATGATAGTGGTAGAAAGGGTATAGGAGATAAATATTTTTACTGTATAAAGCTACCTAATCTTTTTTCTTTTTCTTTTTTTTCTTTTTGTTTTACATCGATGATAAATTAATAAAATGTCGATAACTTTCAAAAAATAGGTGAAATTTACAATAAATTGACGAAATATCGAGGTACCGATATTTCTCTTCTATACATTATGGCGAGATGCACCAATACTTAATATTTTAATTAGTGGTTCCTAAACAGTCCTTAAATATCATTCATCTTTATCATAAAGCATTACACCTAACTTTCCTATATATATTTCCATAATGTAGGATCCTATTTGCATGCTAGTCAAGTTAGTACTTGTTGCTTTCCATTAAGTTGAGGTATTCATTCCAAGTTCGATTTGTCTAGTATGTAATTAATATACCAAGGTGGTCATAGCAAGAAGTGGTGGTCACCACGATTATATCATTTTTTGAAATAATACTCGAAGAAGATTACATAACAACTAAGAAATTGATAGATTCAGTTATAACACTTTGATGTGCTTATGTAAGTTGAATCTTTTATCGTTATTAGTTTGAATACAAACTTGAAATTATACACCTCACACTGGTATATATATATAAATTAGGAAACTTGTTTTTACCATAGGAAAGATGGTGAATCCACTTGGCTCTTCAAAAAGAGAAAATTGTGTAAGAAGTTCATAATTCCAATTATACTACTTTAATATGCTCATATAAACGGAAGCTTTCACCCTTAATAATTTGAATGCGAATTGAAAAATATCAACCTTAGACATAGATATACATGTATGTTAGGAAACTTGTATTTACCATGGAAAAGATGGTGAATCCAATTAGCTCTATGAGAACCATAGCATGTTTATCGTCCTACTAAATAATTAGTTAAATTTGGTGTTAATAGATGAATTCATAAAGTAGTTAATTCTAAATTTTAAAAAAATAGATCAAGCAATAAAATATTCTATTAGTGTTTTATGAAATTAATATTCAAAGAAAATTGTGTAACAACAAAAAAGTTGATAAACCCAATTATAATATTGTAATATGCTTATATAAGTAGAAGCTTCCGCCATCAATAATTCGAAGCATTGACATTTCAAATAGATATGCATATGTGTATGTATATATATATATATATAAAGGTATATTGAATTGACTCGTTAAGAACCACATAGTCCTTATTCATCTATTCTAGTTAAAAATTGGTTATATAAAAAATATTTTGTACAATGAACATAGACAAATTTCACAATGAACATAGACAAATTTCATGAATAATTACTTCTAAAATAGGAGAAATAAATAAACAATGAAATGTCCTATCCATTTTCTTTTTTGGAATATTACTCAAAGAAAATTGCTTATATATACACATTGACATCCATATCTATTTGAAAGGTAAAGTATTCAAAGAAAATTGTGTAACAACAAAAAAGTTTATAAATCCAATTATAATACTTTAATATGCTCATATAAGTAGAAGATTTTACCATTAATAATTTGAAAGCATTGCCTTTTCACATAGATATGCATGTCTATGTGTATATGCATAATATCCGATTTGCTTTCTAAGAACTATATTGTTATTATGGATCCTCATTTATCGTAGTAAAAAATTAGTTATTGAAATATTTCTTATTATAATGATGCACAAATTTCAAGTAATTAGTCCTACTTGGAGAAGAAAGAGGATCTTGTTCGTCATAGGTCAACTCAAAGAGATTTGAAACTGATGAAGCACCATGAGATGAAGTTTGTTGACCCATCTTAGACTTTGATTAGTACTCATAAAGCAAATCATAACATAGTTGACGAATTTTTCCAATCTCACTTAAAGCTTTAAACTGATACATTATCGGAAAATAGAATTCTAAAATCTTCATCTTATATCTTGGGTCCAATACAACTGCTACAATATGACATCCACTCCAATACTTGTCAAAATTTTCTAACATACTTGATGTCATTGTGTTTAAAACTTCATTTGAGCAAATCAACCAATCATACAAAGTTTATTTAATTTCACACACTTTGATGAAAAAGTATTCGTAGTGGGATAATTTCACCTTGAGAACAACTTTGTTATATTATAAAACAATTTTAGCCTTTCACATATTTCTCTTACTAAATTCCATTCTTCCTATGATGGCATTGTGGTGTAGAGCTTTTCACATTGCTTCAAACGCAGGAATACATCTTTATAAGTTATAGCTATTGATAACATCAAGTATGTAGAATTCCATCGTGTTTTACAATCAAGGCATAACTTCTTATTACATGGAAGGCGCAATTGGCGAGCTGCATCTTCAAACTTTTCCACTCTTGATGGTGTTGCTGACCAATATGCAACACTCTCACAGTTTCTAGCGCGTGCTACCTCCAGGACGATGCTCCAATGGCCGGAGACAATGGGAATAGGCCGCGTGGATGTTGGGAGGAAAGAAGAAAAAAAAAATAAAATTGAACCGACGATTTGTCCAATTCGTTGGTCGGACCATCGAGTCGCTGGTCTGACCGCCGGCTCGATCACTTCCAAGTCCAATTTGTCATACCAGACCGGAATGGTGACCGGTCGCTGGTTGGACCAACCAGTCCAGTCCAGTTTTTCAAACCATGATAATATGTTTCCAGAAGCTGTTTAGAAAAAAAAAAAAAAAAAATTAGATCGTTCTCTTATAACAACTTGTTTATGCAAAAATGTGAATACCAAAATTGAACCCTAAAATAATGAAAATCCCATAAATCATCATTCTTATTCTTATAAACCCCAAAAATCAGTTTATATGTGGATGAAATTGATTTGGACAGGGTGAAAATTAATGTTAGAAACATGAACAATAAGAGCTAAAGACGAAAATTGATTCAACTGATATTTATGATAAAATGCATATAAGACGAAGACCAAGAATGCATGTAAATTACAAATCTACTGATAAACAATTGAAAAAATCTCAAACCCATAAACTAAAACAAAAAAAAAATTGAAAAACAAGCCAAAATTTTAACAAAGCTTTAAAAGTTAGGGTTTTCTTACCTGAAAGGAAGGGATCCACAAGAACTCCAATAATTTGTTGTCTACGAAACTGCAAATATGGTTTTTAGAGCAAAAGATTTTGCTTTTAGGGTAGTTCAAACTGAGAAAACGAAGCTTTTCTTTCGAGAGAAAAAAAAAACCCTAAAAATCTAAAAAGAATAAATTATATATAGGGAAGAGATTTTGGATATTTTGTAATATTTAAGGGTAAATTGGTAATTATATATTCGGGGCAGGGTGGGACGGGTAACTACAAACCCATACCTGCCCTGAACCCGATTTGGGTTTCACAAAACTTTCCCATACCCGTCCCAATAGGGGCGGGTGACCTGATTGACCCGCGAAATTGTCATTCCTAGTCATGATCTATGTCATTCAAAAATTAGTTATATAGTAAAAACATTTCATAAAATAACCATTACACAAATCTTATACAGTATTTTGTTCTAGATTTGGAGAAAATAGATCAAGCAATAAAATATATTGTCATTTTTCTTTTGAAATAATATTTAAAGAAAATTACATAACAACGAAGAAGTTGGCAAATCCAATTATTATACTTTGGCTCTCACCATTACCATTATTAATTTGAATACAAATTTGAAAATTGATTCTGATTGGTGCATTTTTACATTTATATATAAAAATAAGATTTTAACACTAATATTTTAAATAAAAATTTGAAAATATCATCCTACTAGCTACATTTTTTGTATTAAGATAAGAAGAAGAAAAATGAAATGACAAATAAACTCATGTAAATAATAGTGTCTAGGGACTTAATGAATATTTATAAATAGGACGTTAATCAATAGTAGTGATAAGAATTTTATTGATCAATTGCAAATAGACTAAAATTGATATTAAGCAATAGTATCCACCATTGTCTCTTGGTAAATGAATGAAATGGTTACAAAATATACAAAAAAAAAAAAAAGTAATTCATTAAGCGATTCTCATAATTAATGTGAGTTCTCTAAAATGGATATCCATTTTTTTTAAATATTATGAAATATAGAAAAATGTGAATATCAAAATGTTTTTTTCTTAATTTTCCCAATGATAAATCAAAATCAACCTAACAGGATCATTAATGACACAATTATCTTCCCTATATAACTCAAAAAAAAAAGAATTTTTTTTTTTTTTTTTTTTTTGTGACTATCTTTTAACTACTAAATGGTAATATATTAGTACAAATTTTCCTTTAAATATAGATTTTAAAATTTGTTAATATTAGATAGAAAAAAAATATATATGAATATCAATACTTTCAAATTTTGACGTCTTATTAATTGAATTCTTAAATAGGAAAATTTAATATTTTCTCAAATGGATATATTTCTTTATATGTAGTGTGGAAGGATTTGGAGTAATTATTGTGGTAGCTAATCAAGGTTAACGATGGATTTGGAGTAATTATTGTGATATCTGATTGAAGGTGAGCAGGAGAGCTATATATTAACGGGTCTGGGTCTCAGTTTACATACTCCTCTTTGCCTCATTTCTTCCTTTTAGTCCTGTAAAAAAATATCATGGCAATGTCCTCCATGGTGGTGAACACTATTCAAAAGAATTTGGGGGTGATGCTAACGCGCCATGATGAAAATTATAATGGATCAAGGAAACTTCAAAACCCATTTTTGGGTTTGTCTTCCTTTAGACAGTCATCCTTTTCCACTATCCATAGTATTCGGGGGCCAACTTTTGCTAGAGAACGGTGACACTCTTATAACTCCTTACTCCTCCGCATGTTCTTCTTCCTATTATTATTATTATTATTTTATGATTTATAATAATTAAGGTTATTTGATTAAAAGGGCATTTGAAAACTCAATTTTTGAAATTTAATTTCCCATCTTTTTTTGGTCTTATTTGAACAAAAATGCTTTTATTATTTTTTTTGTAAAAATAACAATTTCTTTTAAAATTTACATATAAATACTTGAAATAATAAAGAATATTTATAGTAAAAATAAGTTACTTTTAAAAAAAAAAACATATAGATAATATTATATTCATAATTTAGAAATTATTTCTTTCTTTTTAATTAAATATTTCTAATAATTATGGGTCTGTATTGTATTCATGATATTCAATTTTGTATTTAAAGTTCTTATAGAGAATAGAAACCGTATATACTTATAATCTATGTGTGATTATAATTAAATATAATTATTTTGGCTAAATTCTTGTAAATCCTAAGTAAATACTTTTCAATGATGAATGACGTAATTGGTATTTAATGCTTACGTATTTGTGTGACTTTTGGTAAAAGAAAAGGAAATATTTTAATAATAATAAGAATAAAATGTATGCTTTATCATTTAAAATAATGAAAAATTCGATTCCGAAAATGATTGTATTTTTTAAGTTGAATGTGTTTGTGATTTTTTTTTATTAGATTTAATTTATTTTATTCTTTTAATTAAATATAGTAACTTACTATGGCTTTTGTTCATGGTCTAAAAACTAAATCGTAAAGAGTTGGATTCCATTTACAGTACAACAGTGGCCGCGGCCCCCACCATTACTCCTCCGTGTCAGAAGAAAAAGTTAGTGTTCGTAATGGGCTCGACTGGCTCCGGAAAATCTCGCTTATCCATCGACATTGCCTCCCATTACTTGGGCGAGGTCATCAACTCTGACAAAATGCAAGTTTACAAAGGACTGGATATCATCACCAACAAAATGGCCGAGTCCGACCGTCGAGGTGTGCCTCACCACCTGATCGGGGAGGTGGAGCCCGACGTGGACTTCACCGCCGAAGACTTCTGCATGGCGGCCACCTCCGCCATCGAGCGCATCGTGGAGCAGGGACGTGTGCCCATCATCGTGGGTGGGTCCAACTCCTTCGTGGAGGCTCTGGTCCAAAACCCATCGGTGGAGTTCAAGTCCAGATACGAACCATGCTTCATCTGGCTGAACGTGGCCCCACCAATTCTGGACACATACCTTTCGAAAAGGGTGGATGACATGGTGAGGGGTGGGCTAGTGGAAGAAGTGAAGGCGGTTTTCTCTCCAAATCTGGACTACAAGCGGGGGATTTATAGGTCGATTGGAGTGCCGGAGATGGACGCCTACTTGAGGGCTGACAGGATGGTAGGTTACATAGAAAGGGAGACGCTGCTGAAGGAGGCTATCGATGATATCAAGGCCAACACCTGCAAACTGGCTAGTAAGCAAGTGGGGAAAATTGAGACGTTGAGGAACAAGCTTGGGTGGGATATGCACCAGATTGATACCACCCCTGTGTTTGAGAAATGTGGAGAAGAGGCGGACGCTGCCTGGGAAATGCTGGTGAAGAAACCAACCTTTGGGATCATAGATTCTTTCCTCACTTAAAACCCTACAGTAACATGTTGTCCACTCGACGCATTTTTGGCATTTTTGACAGAGAGGAGAGTTTTCTTTGTTAAGCGTGGGTGGGTTCGTCTTATTTGTCCAGTTCCTTTGTCAGAGGGATGACTTCCTAACATTGTAATAATTAATAAATAAAAGGAAGAAGTATGTAAATACGTTCCATCATGAAAATAAAACAAGAAAACAGAACCCACAAATAGCCAGGAAAGTACGGTTTGACCAAAAAAATCTCCTCTTTATGTACGGTAACGAGTACACTTAATTGGGCCACATATGTACTGTCATTCACCATTTCACCCTTTACGTGATCCATGGAATATAGTAATATAATTTTTATTTAAAAAATAATATTATTTTTACCTAAATAATAATATGAGTGACTAAAAATATCATAATAGATAGTAGGATATACTAATTTTTTTATTATCAACTTTGATAAATATTATTAAATAATATATAATAAAAATAATAATAATAATGTACTTTTTAAAGACATTATTTATTAAAATAAAAATAATTTTAATGGTTTAAATGTTTAATTAAAAAAAATGTATTTCTTTTACATATTTAATAAAAAACATTAGTTTTTCTTTTTTAAATGTAATATGATGAGAATTGTGAATTTATATTAAAAAATTTAATACAAAATTTTTTAAAATTTTAATTTTATCTACCTTAAAATATTGCTTTTAAAATTAAATACTCTTAAAATGATCCATTACTAATTTTCTATTGAATGAAATTAAAGGTAAGTTAATATTTTTTATTATTATATTTCTATTTTTATTTTGAAGAAAACAAAAAATTTAGTTTCAACACATGTCAATGGTGTTTTTTTATTTTTAGTTTTTAAAATTTAGGTTTAATATTTTATAAAAATATAAAAATATAAAAAATGAAATCCATAATATAAAAATTATAAATATTAAAATATTATGAAATCAAAATTGTTTAAAATATTAGTATTTGTTTGTTTATTTATTTATAAGATTATTAATTATAATAGGTGAGTATTTTTTTTATTAAAAACTAATTTATTTTAATGTATTAATTACGCATGATGTTAAAATAAAAATTTTAAAAAATAAAGTTAGTTTTTTATTTATTTATAAAATTAAGAATTATTTTATAAAATTAATTAAAATCAAAGTATTAAAAAATAGCAAATTTTAATTTATTTAATTATAATATAAAACTTAATTTAATTTGGTAAGAAGGTGAGAATGGGGAGACTGAGAGCGGGGAAGGGAAAAAGAAAACGAAAAAAAAAAAAAAAGGTGGCGGAAGCCCAAAAATTGGGCCGGTCAAGTAAGGAAAAAAAAAGTCAAAATGAAAGGAAAAAGAAAAAAAATAAAAAAAATTTTGGGCATTGCCGGGAGGATGCTGTTAAAGTGCATGAAAAGGGAATTTATTTGGATCAGACTGTAATTTCCTTGAAATGCCTAATTTTGGGTTTTGTTTTCTTCTTTTTTATTTCAAGATGCTGCAGCACATTTACATAATTCTCCTCAAATAAAAGGTCCGCATAAATGAACTTTTGCCTTTTTACTTTAAAATTTGAACACAATGAAGTTTACCCAATGATGAGAATAACGGTTTGGACAATTTTACAAATATATTAGAAAATATCATCATAAAATATCAATAAAAAATCAAAATTCATAAAAGAATTGAGTAAAGTTTTAAGAAATTATTTAAAAAGTAATAATAGATATTTTTAAGGTTAATTTGTTAAAGAAATTAATAAATGTACAATATAATTTTGATATTCAATAATAATATTCAAAATTTAAAAGTAAATTTTATATCGGGATATATTTAATAAAATAAAAGAAATGATAATACAAGTACAAATGTTTTTTTATTTTAAAATGTTAATAATTTTATTTATAAATTTATATTTATTTTGCATTCAATTATCATACAAAATACATGATAATTAAAATTAACTTATTTATAATAACTTATTTACATTTTTTATTTTAACCTTTATTTGAAAACGATTTACTTTCAGATTTTAAATAATTTTTTTATTAACTTATTACTTATTTTTATAGAGAATATATATTGAGTAAAAAAAAACGAAAATATTTACTTTCTCTAAATTGTAATTTAACTTATTAGATTTTCTTTACTTCTTAACACTTAATAAAAAAATATTTAAAAAACAAATAATTTAATACTTAACCTTATTAAACACTATTTAATTTTAAATTCTATTTAAAATTAAGTAAAAGAGATCGTTAATTACCATATCAACTTAAATTCTCCCCATTCCTTTTTTTGTTTTTATTCTCTTATTTCTAATTTTCCTTTTATTTTGAATGTTTTCTAAGCACATTTTGAAGGAAATACAATACAAGCCTTGTTACTTAATAGTTCATATTCTTGCGTAACCTTAAATATTTAATTTAATAAAAAATGATTTTAATAGCTTTGAAATTGTTATGTGCTAATTTTGGTAATGTTGATGGGATTAAATAGCGATTAAACAAACTTTCTAGAAGTAATGACAGTACAGCATTATCCACATAGTTCGAAAGAATATCACATTAAATATCCTATGTATTGATTTGATGATGTCAATGTGATTAGCCAAAAGTTAGGTTAGGAAAAAGAAACGAATGTGCCCAAGTAAAGCTGGCATATACAACAACACCTAATTAGTAACTTACTATGGTTATATTTGCTTATGGGATAAGATTTTTGTCTTAGGCATATATGTATTATCATAATAGGATACTATTTCCATATATGATATTTTTTAATATTATATTAAGTGGATATGATATTATAAGATATTGTATCTAATGAGATATTTTATACCATGCTTATATTTTTTACCTTTTGTTTTTTAAAAAGTAAAAATACTAAAATTAGAATTTCAAACATCTTAAATTAGAATTTTAATAAGTAATGTTGGTGAAAATCTCTAGAAGATAGTGTAGAACAATTTAGATTGATCTTTATAAGATATTGTATCCATTGAGATATTTTATATTATGTTGTAGATATCATATTTTTCATGATGTGTTCTCACTTAATAGTCTGAGACTTTTTTTTATTTGTGAAAAATTTTATTTTTAGAAAAGACTTGGAATGTCCATGTTTTTTTTAAAGGAAAAATAAAATAAAAATGAAAACTCATGTAACTTCTAAAGAAAAAGACAGTATGTGAAAATTGAATTTGAGTTTGAGGGTTAGATTTCTTATTATAAAGGTATGGTGATAAGCGTAACACTCCTCTAAACCCTTAAAAATGAGTTTCTACTAATCAATTAGGGCAATAATAATACCAAACAAATTATCAAAGATGTATTATTGTCAAAGTAGCAATGGAAAGTGACCAAACTAATACTCAATATCCGATCAAATATAGCAATCAAAATCAACAATCAAATGACAAATGTCTCATACGTTGGGCCCCATTAATACCTAATTTATTTTAGTATGAATTAATTTTATAAATTCCATTATTTGAAATTATAGTATTATATTCACGCTTATTAAAAACATGAAAATCAGAAAATTATTAAAATTCAAAGGAATTTTACAAAAGATGCTTGCTGAAAAGAAAAATGATAACAAATTTATTAAAATCTAGAAATTATTTAAAATTAAAGAAAATAAGAAAGATGCATGTCGAGAGGAAAATGACAGCAAAAGCCTTCTTAAGATTAGCTTTTAAAGACTCAAAGATGGCTAAGGAAGAATAAAAAATGCTGAAGAGTTAAAATTATTTAAAAACCGGACTTTTGAAATCAATGTTTGAAAGCAAGGATGAAATTAAGAAGATGAGGCACGTGTGCTTTACGGTGGTGCACTGGAAGGTGGTCATGCATTCTTATGCAGAAGTGGGGTCCTGGGTGCAGGGAGTGCTGGAACAGGAACTCAGGCGTCTTTGCTCTACAAACCCTAAGCCTGCCAGTGTGGACATGTTTTGGACTGCTTGATTGTCCTGAAGGCTATTTCTAGTAACTGGCTGCAAGTGATCAACTTGAGACAATCGCATTTTCTTATGATATGCTGAAAAATCCTTTGGTCCAATTTTTCGAGCAAGACTTTTAAGAAAAGTGGGGTTCTGAACTGCCTTTTCAGCCTTTCTCTGGATCTTCCTGAACTTGCCTTATTCCATGAATCATACTGTTCTATGCAGCACTAGCAGCTGGTATTATTTCCAGTCATGCATTGTGTCATCATCAGAACATTACTCATCAGAAATGGTACCAGCAAGGTCATCGAGGTCTTTAAGAAACATATCTTCATTCGAGGTTTGTCACGATGCTAAAGTCTTTGTAGGTTGGGTCCAGTAGCAGCTTCATTATGGTCATCAAATCCAGAGAGAACATCAAAAGCATGCAGCTTCCAGTCCAGATTTCGAGTGACAACAGCGAGCTTTAGCTATCTGATCAGGCCTATCGAGATCACAGTCAACATCCATTATAAGGTCTGAGTTAGCATCATGTTTCTTGAAGCCTTGTGATTTTGCCTTATTCATTGGAGGTACAATGCTCTTTGAAATCAAATCTGATAATCTGGAATGCTCTTTGGAGGTACAATGCTTTTTGCCTTATTCTCGAGGGAATGAGCTTAGCCTCATTTATAACAAATGCAATCGGAACCAAAGATGAAAGCTCCCCATCTTCTCTTCGGCTCACTGCTGATGACAGCATCTTCAGTGATTTGGATGGATTCTGAGCAGTCAAACAAGTGAATAATTTCCATAGCATGTTTAATAACCCCAATAGCCAACAGCTTCTCAATCTCTAATCATATGCTTTATTTTCAGTTTTGTGAGAAGCCACAGTTTGCATCATCATTAGAATTCTTGACTTCCTGAGCCATGGACTCCCTTGCTTCCATTCAGATTTCGACAAAGTGCACACTGCCTGCACTAACCTGATGCCGTGAAGACTTAATTAGTAGCAAGCTGGAAGACTGGAAAGGAATTGGCCACGTACACTAAGGTGGCCGTGCATGTCAAATTTTCATGAACGTGGGGATGAGTGGTGGAGCAACTGGGAAGTGGGCCTATTAGCAAAGTCTTGCAATTGAGTTCCCCTACACTAGCAAAGCATTCGGATTTTCCATTGACGAACCCAATTCAAACCTAAGACGCCAAACCCATTCGCACATCAATGGGTATCTTCCTTGACATCAAGCGTGGCATTCTGGCCATGCTCGAAAGGAGAACCATTTGCCTCACTATTTCTCCTTGGTTCAGATTCAGATTGTCTCACATGGGTTAGGGGTTGCATGAATCATATCACCACTGGAAGGATTTCCACATCCCTGGAAATTTGGATCATCACAAACAAATGCTTCAAGTCCCTCCACTAAGCTCAATCGGGTGCCCAATTGAACCCATTCTGAGGATGCGCCCGTTCTCAACTCTCTCTGTTATTCTCGGACCGAATGAACAGTCGAAATTAGGCATTAGACTCATTTCGTCAGGAACATCTGCATGATACAGCTCAGTGAATAGCACTCGCTCTTCTCAAATTCACATTCCAAAAGCTTGCTAACTTTGGCAGGCCCATACCCAGTCTTGCCCGCTTCCATATGCAAATGATTCAAACTGTGCAAGTCATGATCCTCCACACGCCGAGCAAACCCGCTTGTCAGTAAGCCAATTCACCCTGCGCCTGGTGTTCACGGGAATGACATTCTGAGTGAGGGGTTGTAAGCAAGCCATACGTTACGGGATGGTTGATGACTGTGAGAAAAGTGTGTTGGACGCTGAGCTTGACTGTGCATTACCTCCAAACTGATAGCTTCCCCACACGGGGATGAACCTATGCTTCTGTGTTTTCATGCCCAGGGGTTGGTGCCAGTGGCAGTAGAGAAGTAGTGTAGATTGGTCGGAGCTAGGGACCAAATGGGTGGTGCTCGAGGAGTGATTGGTAAGCATGATGATGTGGGTTAAGTTGATAGTGGTGAGTATGGTAATGAGCTTAGTGGGTATGAAGGTTGGGGAAATGGTGGGTTTGTATTGAGGCTTATGCATGGAGTTGTTTGGCTTGAGATTGGATTTGATGGAGGGTTTTGCAAAGGCTTTGTGTGGCCATGCACGCATGGGTCACATGCACGTGGGAAGAAGGGTGGCAAGGCACTGATAGGAGGGTTAGGTGGTGGAGTGATCGGGGAAGTGGTGGGGAAAATTGGTAGTGTTAGGGTCCCACCTTGACTCTCACAGCAAGCTGCATTTTCCTGTGGCTGTACGTGTAACACAGCTTTCCATAGCGGAACATTCACCATTTCCACTAATGCATGAACTCTTCTTCCAACCTCCAACTCCTTCGAATAACTGTAAACTGGTAACATTGAAGCCACAGTTGCGCAATCTGGTTCAATTCCATTTACCCATCATCTAATCAAAACTGTTAATGTCTCCTTGATGCACCCATTTATCATAATGGTCCATCCTTTTCTTTCTCAACTTCACGCTTCTTTTTCTCCAACTGCTTGATTAAAAATTTCTGAACTGCTATCCAACCCATCAAATGATTTAATCCGATAATTGCTCACAATACCATCTGGAACTCCCGGTGCACATGCGGTTCTTAATGGAATGCAGGATCTACTTCCCTCAAAGCACAACCTGAGCCTTCACTGATCATCCAACCAACTTCTCCATCAAAAATTAATAACTTCAATGCATCTTTATTGCCACTATATAGCTTATTGAACTCAGATGACAAATGATCCCAAATACCGAAACTCCAATGCAGTCCCGTGGCCAACATTTTGAAACAATTTGATTGGAGCACAGATACAATCACAAAAACCCTCCATTAAGTTTATTTCCCCCCATAACCTCACTCCTCCCGTTCCAGCAACTTGGCCATTGATTAAGAAACAGAGCAATAAACAGTGAAGAACAAACACATAAAAAATAGAGTATGAACTTAGCTCTATTTTATAGATTGTCAAAGAGCTAAGAGCAGGTGAAATCGGCAGGAAATAAGAGCATGATTTTTATATATAAGTTCAGAAAGGATCAATGCATCAGGTATTTACAAGAGAAAATAAGATATACCAAAATAAAACCAAGACAAAGTAGGCATGTAAAGAGTGTGGCCTTGATATCCACACCAATAAACAAATCAATACTCAGAACAGTAGCTGAAAACGTCGGGTGAACTTAAACAAAGGCTAAAATATGGCTCCTCAAACATCAATCAGCAAAAAATATTCAATAATCAACATAAACAATTTTTAATTAAAATGTGTAAATTTTTAAATAATTTTAATTATATTTAATTTTCTTTTACATTTTTCATGAAAAAATTAAACATAAAAAAATTATTATGTTTAATATTTTTTTTACTTGCCTTAATACTTTCTAAGAACTAAATATTATCTAAAGAAAATGATTTTTTTTTTTTTTGTATTTGGTTTCATAATGAAAAATAAGAAGAAAAAAATAAAATATAATTAAAATTAATTAAAATTATTAAAATTATTTAATCTTTGTTTCGAAAAGAAAAAATAAATTGAATGTTTAAAAAAGCATGCACAAATAATTTACTTTTTTATATTCATTTTTTTTTTTTCTTTCTCAGCTTTTCCTCTTTATTTTCTTTCCCTCACATCTTACCTCAAATGCTCTCATAACCAAACATGACCAAAGTCTCTAATATAAAACTCAATCAAACGGGTGATAAAGAGGGTGGATGTATATTTAACAATGCAATGATAATAGCGATGACATAGACAATATTACAAACAAGACAATATTACAAACAACACCGACCAAACAAAACAATCCTGGTAGTAAACCAATCTTTTAAACAGACAAATTCCTTATTAAAAAAAAAAATAGAAAAAACGAGCTTAATATTTTTATTGAATTAGTATTTTGAAAGTACAAACTTAGTACTTTGATATTGGACTTCTTTTTTGAAAATACGAATTCCAAATGAGAAAATTAATTATTTTATATAAAGTTTTATCTTTTAAAAAGAATATTTCAATTTTGATTTTTTTTTTTTTTTACATTGAATGTGTAATAATATTTTTGACAAATTATCATATTTTAATAATTTTTCTTTTACATCCCAACAACCGTGAGAACAATAACTTTTATCCGGTCCAAGTACATGAATCATGATACTTCGTATACATTTGGACTTAATCCAACTAAATTTGGGGAAATCATGGAAAGTTTCGCTAACAAAAAATATTAATTTTTTTTAATTTTATTAAAAATTAAAATTTTTGCATATCTTACCATAAACCAAATAACAATGATATATCATTCCACTACCGTAGTACTTTTAATATACTTCAATATTACTTTTTTCATAAAAGAGTGATACATTTTTTTTAAAAAAAAAATCAAATAAAAGTGGTACATCATTCCCATGACAGTGATATTATTAATATATTTTAGTGTTACTTTTTTCATAAAAGAGTGGTACATTTTTTTTTTCCATAAAAAAGTCTAGTATTATCTTTTTCAAGGGTTATGTCTATGGACGAGCAACTTCAATATGCAAAAGTTTTAATTTTAAACAAAATTAAGATAAAATAATAAAAATGATTAAATACATTTTTAAAATGAAAAATATATATTTTATTTTTATTTTAGATAAATAAACAATTTAAAATTTTAACAAAGCAAAATGTTAAAAATTAAAATCATAACCAAGTTTTTATCTTTCTTAATTAAAACTATTAAACATTTTAATAAAAAAAAGTTTAAACCACGGTCAAGTTAGATCTACAAACAAAAAATTAAAACTATAATAATCAATTTTGATTTTCACATGAAAATAAAAAAAATACAAACAATAAAATAATATGACAATGTAATAAAATTTATGAAATAAAAAATCTTATATCCTAAATCTCTAAATGTGTTTTATATATTTATTTTTATATTAAATTTGTTCTCGTTAATGATTTATTATATATATATATACATATTATTTTATGTTTAAAATGTTCATAAATAATTAAAATAAATAAGTATGAAAATATAAAAGTGTGAAAAATTTTGAAATTTAAATTTTTTTATGAAGCCAACATGTTGAAAAGACAATAATATGGAAGTATTATGGAGGGAAAAAAAATTATATAACATGGTTGATTGCCACATGTCAATTTTTTTATTTTTTTTTGAAAAAATATTAATCATAATGGGTGATAAGCTTTTTGACTAGTGATATAAAACTATAAAAAAGAAAAAAAGAAAAATTGGTGAGAATTGGCCGCTGAATGATGAGGGTTAGAGGGTAGTTTATGAATATTAAGGAATTTTTACTACTTGAGGGTTATTTTCCCAAAAATGAATTAATTTTAAATGTAAAAAATCAAAGTTTCAAAAAATTTACTTCTACATGATTCTCCCTAAATTTTATGCAATGTATAACATCATCAACTTCATTCCCTTTATCACTTATTAACTGAGGAAAGTGAAATCTCAAGCATTTTTATCCACATTCTCCCTTCAAATAACTTTTTCTTGGGATTTTTATATTAAAGAAGTGTTTGGCACATGGAAATAAAGAATTGAAATGAATATAATATTTTATTTTTATTTCTATTTTTTGGTGAACGAAAATGAATTTGGTGATTCCATTTTTAATATTTGAATGAATTTAGAAATTCAAGATTGGAATGATTACTTGTTTCCATTATAATGTTTAATAATAATAGGAATAAGAATAAAAAATAATAAATTGACAATAGTAGTTTTACACATAGTTTAAAATAAATTTTTTATTTTCATTTAAAAATAAATAAATTTTGAGAGGATTTTTTGTTTCTAAATAATAAGACTAAAAAATTTTAAGGATGAAGAGGTATTGAGATTTGATGAGTGAAACCTAAAGATAAAATAATAATTTTATATTTTCTTATGGGATGAATGGATCGAAATATCACTTACTTGCAATGAAGTGAAATCCTATTTATAAGTAGAATTTGATTTTTATTGGAATCATTTTTTATTATATTCCTATATTTATAAAACTTATTCAAATATGGGAGTGAAAGAGGGAAGGAATTGTCTATTCCTACTTCTCATTCTTCCGTACCAAACACCCTACAGTATAGATGAGAAGAACTTGACCTTCCCAGTGTAATCCAATTATTTACAACTCGAGGAGTTCTCCAGAAAACCCATTCGATTCCCTGATCTCAAATTCAATTCTTCAATAAGCACTAACTAGAAGTCTGAGAACAACAAGAAGACAATATAAATGAACTTTAATTTTCTTGACAAACTTTTTCCTTTGCCACCAAAGTTGGAAGAAATTGTTCCAAAATTCAAGGAAACCTATGTTATGCATATACCATGTTCGGTGTTGCATCTGATCCTAAAATAACAGAAGCTCCATACATGGGAGTTGTGTACAAATATGCACATACATGAACAAAAAAAAACAACTTACAAGGACATGAGCATGCGGAGATCTTCTACACCAACCTCCCTCCTATCCTTCAGGCCCCTCCTCCCAAAGGCTTCCTTAGCCAACTTCTTCTTCCTCTCCTGCAACTCCAATATTCGCTCCTCAATGCTGTTTCGAGCAATCAACCTCACGATTTTTACATCCTCCTTTTGCCCTATGCGGTGGACACGGTCCATGGCCTGTTCCTCAACTGCTGGGTTCCACCATGGCTCCAACAAATAGACCCTGGAAGCAGCTGTAAGATTTATACCGGCACCTGAAGCCTTCAGACTTGCAAGCAACACTGTGGGGCCATTTGGGCCGGGGGCTCCAAATTCCTCAATCACTTGAGCTCGTCTTTTTGCATTCATTGACCCATCCAAGCGCAAGATCTTGAAACCTGCTGCTTTAAGTGGTTGCTCGAGTAACAATAACATTTTCCGGAATTGTGAAAATACCACTGATTTTGTAGAAGGATTTTGATCCCTTGATGCAGAAAGAAATTTTAGGAGTGTAAGCACCTTGGAAGATGTACATTCAGAAGAGGGTATTTCACTGTTGTCTGTTTCAGTAGATTCCGGAGGGGCTGAGAAAAGGTCAGATTGTGACAAAGGATGGCGGCAAAGGGGACAACAGGGTTTGGTGCGCTTCAGAGTTTTCAGGATGCAGACACGGCAAAAGATGTGAGCACAACATGTAATGACAATATTAGTCGGTGGAGAAATGCAAATTGGACAGTCGAAATCTTCACCATCTTGTAGCACTAAGACCATCTTTTTAAGCAATTCCGGGTTATTAGATACATCTGCTTGGTTTCAATTTGCAGGTTATCAGCACACATACAAACATGTGAAACAATGACCAAAGAAACTTCCGTAATTTGTGAAATTTACATTAATATCTAAAAGCAGCATCATTTCTGATATAAACACAGATGTCCCAGATTAAAGAAAACAAAAACCATCGTAAGTATGAAACATTGTTCACATTTACCCTCTTAAGTTGCATATATGGTTTAGCATCATTTTTTACCAACAAGCCAATCTTTCATAAAAAGATAAATATGAAGTTTGTTAACGTACTGTTGTTTCTAGTAAGAAAACAACATAATTGCATGCACACACCTCCAAGTAAGCTCACAGACAAAGACAACCATCTATCTGATACCAATTTGTTGAATGCTGTTATATTACATTGGTTACCAAGTGCCGCTCCCTGCTGATAATTGATTAATTTATGATGTTATGTAAGTGCCTAAACTAGGTGTGAACCAAACTAAGGACCTATTCCAAGGAACACAAAAGTAAGGTCACATGCATATCCAAAGCTAGCTCTTTAGTGGATACTTCTCCTAGGCGACAATCCTAAAGTACTACACCATAAATCTTGAACGGTAGACTAGTATTCTTATTCTCTTGACTTGACAAACAAAACATCTGAAGCAGCAGCCTCAATTCAAGACTTAATTTGAGATGGGATAAGCACCTGGAATTGATCAATGCTATGTAAATCAAATGGTTCTCCATTCATAAGACACATCTCATGCACAAACTCATAAACACATTGCATAAATATCTTTAATTTACTTCATGTGTTCAATTCTTTTTCCCTGTTTTGTGCAGAAAAATTTTATATTTAAATTTTTACGGAAATATTTTTATTTTAATATTTCCAACAGGCTAGCACACCCCTAGAAACGACAACAAACACACAAATTCCACCCTGTTTTCTGTAGTTTCAGGTTCCGGCACTCCTACTGGGACCTTGGTGTGTCTGCCACCTAGCACAAATGCCTATCCCTTGGGTGAATGCACAAATATCTTAGATGCCCAAGCAACATGGATCCAATATGAATGCCCACCTGTCAAAGATTTTGAATAAGTCTCTTACCAAAAATGCCAGGAGGAATGTGTTTCCTGTCAAAGGTTCCACTCTTTATGTGAAGCAGAGGGCCTTCCTCGTATTTGATGGAGGTTGAGCCATTTATTGTTAAAGGGTAGATCACTCCTTCATAGTGCAGGTGGCCTGTACTCTCACCATGTCTGAATAATAACTCTCATAATCTTTTCACTATCTCAAAACTGCCAATTGTCTTCAAGGACTGACATGCAGACACAGGGAGGCCTCTTGCCCTCTGACAACGCTCTGTTGGAGGAAGCTGCAAGGTTTCCAGGTGTTTCTCCTCTGTCGGTTATTCCTTTGGGGGGTTTGGATGCTTCTTCTTTCGGTGCTTTGGAGGCTTCAGCGGGCGGTAGGAGGTCAAAACCTAGGTTTTCGGAAGGTGGCTTTGGAGTCGAGGATTATACTCCCCTTTCTTCTTCTGCAGGGTTGCCCACCCTCAACAATGATTCGAAGTTTCAGTCAAAGGTGGGGCAATCTTTGGGGCCTGTGGATTCTAGATGTCAGCCGCTAAGGATGATGCTTCAATATAGCAATTTGTTGGATTGTTCGAGAAGTGATGTGAATGATCCTTTGGGTAAGGAGATGGTGATTAGGGCTGAGAAGTTGGAGTCCACTAAGGCCTTGGGGTTTGGATGCGGTTCGATGGGGGAGGAGCATAACCTTGATAACCTTCCCAGTATGTTTGTTAATTTCAATAACTTTGTGGAAATGCCTGTTGTAGGTTTTGAAAAGGAAATCAACTCCCTATTGAGAAAAATGGAGGCAAGAAAAGGGAGTAAAGTTAAGATCTCAAGAGGAAAGAGGAAAACTCTCTTAGCATCCCATTTGGAGAAGGAGATCTGAAAACTAGAATGCTCGGTCAATTACAATAGTTTTCCGCCCACTGTCAGGGAAGGAGAGGAGCATTGGGAATTCAACGTTGGTTTTGTGAGATTGCTTTTTCATTTCTTGTTTGTTGGAGAGAGGTTGGTTAAGTTAGGATTCTGGGGGAATTTGTGATCTTTCCAAATATGTATCAGTGTGTGTAGGTTGGGGGCATGCCCTAGTTTTGGGAGCTCCTGCTAGGGGCATCATTCCAACTTGCATGGGAGTTGGTCGTTGTTAGGGAGGTGGGTGTTTTTTTTTCCCTTCTCATGCTTGCCATTTGGCCCTAATTGTATACTTCGTGTGTACTTTGATGAGCCTTTTTCAGGTGTCTTTGATATATTATCCTTTTTACCTAAAAAAAAAAAAATTCTTCAAGGACAAAGCACTTCAACAACAATGTCATGGCTAGCTTAGCCCTCTTACAACCAAACACTTAGGATTGATTGGAGGATCTTATTTGGTAGATAAAATTAGAGATTTGTTGATGCAAGATTAACAAAGCATGCATTAGAAATTGTATCAATTGGACTATGGGGGCCCAATGGACCATTTTGCAAGAAGAAAACCTCTTTTTTGGATGATTCTTAAGCCCATCTTCAAATTCCTCGAGCATTCTTGAGATCTACTTTAAGAAAATCAATCCCTTTAAGGACGACTTCCAAATCTCTCCACCCATGCTTCCTTTCTTCCCATTCTACTGTCCTCTAGAACCTCAACCTCACTATTCATATGGTTGACTACCTCTCAAATTCACTCGCAGAAAAAGAAGTGTAAAGAGCATCCTCAAAGTTTGGTGGGATATTTTATACCAACTTGGGATTCCAGCCTTCTCCCTAGCTTGAATGCCTGTTTCCCTTGTCAAGGATTCTAGGAGACACTTTTGAAGCTCATTAATTGAGTCTCCAACAATCAATGACAAGTAGTTTCACCTAGACATTGTTAAAGCAGTCTTGTAAGAGTGTGACATAAATACCATCTAGTGAGTCTAGCCAAAGTCAGAAAATTCAGTACAGTAAACTATAAACAACTTCCAAATCACAGCCTTGACTGAAGCCACAAAACCATAAGCTTGAAATTTTGAACCCATACTTTTAGCCTTGTTTGATGCTGATATGCTATTCACACTTACTAAACCATAATTTGAAAGAAAAGTTGCTGTCACAATAATGATATGTAGAATTAGAAGAATATTAATTATCTGAAATCCAGCTTCAAGGAATTCTAGGAATTTAAGGATGGAAAACTGATAAAACAGAAACTCAATATTATAATATTGTAGCCAGAAGAATGAATAAAATGAAATCTTCTTTGTTTTTACCCAAATTTTAAGTTCTATGATAAGTCATGACAAATCAGAAAACTGTAGAAAAAGGAAAAGAGACGAGCTATCTACTGATTACGAGATAATACTAGAAATGCTTTATGGGACACTGGGCAATTAACAAAGCAACAATGAGATGTGAGAAAGCACTCAAGGGAAGGAAAGGAAAGGTGAAATCAAATGTAATACCTTCAATGTTGTTAGATAGAAGCAGTGATCTCAGATCTGAGGGACACAAAGCTACATCTGTACAAATCTGACGAAGTCGTAAAATTATGCCAAGTACAGTTGAATAGTTGCGCATCACACTACCAGCATCAATATAATCACGGATGACACACTTTCCTTCTGCTTCCATCTGATCATACAGTTCACGTTCTTCTGCAGAGAGTTCCACAAAACAAGTTTCTACACTTTTAGGTGGCAATCCAATCAAACCCTTGTCTTTTGTTCTCCGCAATGAGATGGTTGCCATTAAAACCTGAAAAGATTGATAAGGTTCCTTAAAAGAAAAAACCAGTGTGAATAAGGAACAAGGAACACCTATTATAGAGATCAACTTCATCTGGATAGTGCATCCTTGAAAAAAACATGAATTAAAAAAAATTGTAGTGATCAAATCTTTTTAAAGATGCAAATACAGGATATCATTGAAAAAGTAAAAACACATGAAACATCATAGACGTTGATCATCAAGATCTTAACCTTTTTCTTCCACATTTCAAGAAATAATCAGGATAATAATCTTGAGGATTTTTTCTTTTTCCTTTGTTTTTTTTTTTTTGGTTGCTTAGTAAACATAGGAAAGGTCCTCAAATATCAAGGAGTTGCCTAACCACAACCTTATCAACTTGAGAACCCCCAAACTCTGCCTCTTCCTTTATAGTGCCCACCACTCCAAACTACCAGAATCCTCCGGAAAAATCACATAAAGGCCTCATAGTTTCCTTCAAGATTACAAGATAAAGAAGGGGTATCTACCTCACTCATGCTTTGTCAGTTCCAACCTTAGCAACCTCCCTTCTTCCTCCAAAAAGGACCACTTCTTCCTCTCTGAACAGCAGTTTCCCAAAAAGCCCGTAAGCCAACTGAGGCCTACATTGAGCGTCTTGGCATCGTCTACCACCAAACCTCTCCCCATACTTCCACTCCTTCTTATGACAAAGCAGAAAAATCTTTCTTCTCCTGTCATGTTATAATTGTTCATACTTAAGGTCTAGCAAGGTTGAGGTGGGGACACCGGAGGTTCTAGGTTCAATTCCATGCAACAAGAATAATATAAACTAAAAATAAAAAATTACCTATAAAAAAAAAAATGTTACCACTGTTCCAATTCAAAAATTTTATCCTCGACTAAGATTTAGCTCTGGAGTTCACCTTCAGGAAGAGAGTTCCAAAAATAAATTTCACTCACAATATATGATTATTTCATTGAAATCCTATCATTTTCCATCTTCTAATAAGTTGTTCGGAAGTTTGCAAGCAACCTAAAATGAAATGACAAGTAATGAACACTTGAACAAATTTTGTTGGATAGTTCTGCTAATGGATTTACTGTCTCCTACACAGAAGCTTTTTATTGGATCATACTGCATTGACATTAGAACTCTCATCAAGGGTCAAATAATAAAACGTTTTTAACCTTCTTCTTAGGTAAGCCGGCTTAACAAACCCTGCGGGCTATGAACAACAGTTTATGCAAACAAGGACTGGACTCTAATTCCCATATGGTGAAAAGAAAATTTCTCACCAAAGAAAGAGAATGTTGCACATCGGCCTTATGTTCCTCATATAGTTGCTCTGACTGCAATTCCCTTGATGGATCATGAGATTTATTAGCATCTCATGAATAGCAGAGAGAGAAGCATTTACTTGGATAAGGCAGGCATTTGACCCACAGTTAAACTTTATGAAGGGACAATGTATAAGGACATAGAATTGCTATTGAAAACATACAAGTATTTAGTTGAATACAAAGAAATGTCAGTAATGGCAGGAAACATGGAAATTAGACAATGAATATGTGAATACGTAACCAGAAAATCATTTCCAAGTAGAAGTAGAAGAAATTATGTTACCTGCAGCCGTGAGAGCCCCTTCTCTTTTCCCTGACCAAGTGGGCGTTGCACCAAGCTCTGCCAGTAGCTCTTAATTGAAAATGGCTCAAACCTCAAAAATGCCATGAGAGAAAACAAGTCAAATGTGCCATTCTGGATGGGTGTTCCTGTAACAACCCACCTCCGCTTGGCCCTCAGATTGGTGACAGCTTGACTCTGTTGAGCATTCACATTCTTGATCATATGTGCTTCATCCAAAATAACTCGCCACCATTCTATCTTCTTCACAGGAGACCCTGACCAAGCTTCTTCAGTAGCCAAGGTACTATACGTGGTCAACACTATATCATACTTCTGAAGCTCTTCCGCCTCTTGAGTCCTATTTCCATAATACATATACACCTTCAACCTTTTGGGTGTAGTATGTTCCAATAACTGTGTTACCCAGGTTGAAAATACAGAAGGAGGACAGACTATTAATGTGGTCTTTGAAACTAAAACAGTTGAAAACTTATGAGAAGCACCCACAGAGTTCCTTTTAGCATGTCATCAGAAGGGGTATCATCAGTTTTGCGTTTTTGCGCAAGCCACTGGCCTTTCTACTCACTCTCCCTTCCTAGACTTCTTACCACTTGAAACAATGAGTTCCTCATCCTCTTCACCAAGTTTTTCGATATTGTCCCTATTTACACTATAAGAAAGATCACTACTGCATTTATCGAAAGCAATTAAACATAACAATGTTAGAGTTTTACCCAATCCCATATCGTCAGCAAAAATTCCACCTCTCAATGGCTCTGGCCGCTTGTTTGTTTGGTAATTGGTCAACACATTGACATAAGACCCATTTTGCTTTTCCCAGAAAGGGGGCAATTCACAGGAATTCTCCCTGTGAACCAGCCATCCCAAAGCTTCCTTTTGGTGCAAGAAAAGCTCCGATTTGATCACATCCTTCGGGGGCTCCATGGCTTCCAAGGCCCCTGTTTGTTCACATTCTCAATAGCCAACTTGAAAATCTCATCCAAACTCTTGAACTCCTTATCACACTTCTTCTCCTTCACAATAACAGCTTCTGACAAGGTAAACGATGGATCCGAATCCGAAATTAGCTGCAACCCACCTCTAGAAATTGCTGACCGCACCCGTGGAAACCACTCAATCTGTGCAAATATATGAACTTGGCATGGAATTCGATACCTGTTTCCACTTCCGGGAGTGTTGGGAACAATGCCTTCCACAGTCACCAAATTAGCGTCCATCAACGGCGCCAGAACCGCCGCCGCCGACCGGTCAATGTGACCACCTGGATCGTCGTCGTGTTGAGCACCTTGATGGCGTTCCTGTCGTACGGATTCAACGGTTCCCGCACCAGCCCAACCCTTTCGCGGCCGCTGATGGTCCCGAATAGTACTGAATACCCACGATGTTGACTATGACGAAACCCACCAGGTAAGTCTCGGACGGCGACGAGAGAGGACACTGCGACGAATCCTCGTCATCATCAGCGTCGATCGGAACTCACGCCAATGATCAAGGCTCATGAAGAGACTCACAGGGTCTTCCTCGTCCATGGCGGTGCCCAGAGAATCGAGAGTCGGTGCGCAGAAGACAATAGAATGGGTTCGCTGCTGAGGGTGAGTGCCGTTTTATAAGAGGTTTTGAAAAGGTAAAGGCGGGTTTAGAGAGAGAAAGTAAAGGGGAGGGTGATTGGTTAGAGAGAGAGAAAGAGAGGGGTTTTGAACTCTAATAGCGAAACGGCGGATTGGAATTTGGAGAAGAGAAGGCTGAAGACTCAAGCCAGAAAGAGGGGCACCGCACCCTCACACCGTCCCCTCTCTCCCCCTCTTCCCATCGCTCTCCACACGCTTGTCCACATGGTCACTTCACTTGTGGGTTTAGTGGTTGTTGGAAATTTTAATTTTTTTCAAGTGGATCCCACCCTCCGTCCGTTTTTGTAACTGAAATTGCCCTCTTTCCCAATTCGACACGTGTGTTGTTTTTGGTTCAGACCGGACCGGTTCCAACACTTGGACAACTTTAAGGGCTTCCAGGCCTCCATAATCATACTGATTTTTAAATTCAATTCTACGAAGCTTTCTTGAAAATTATATTAATTTCATGTGATGCCCCATTAGATTAGCACGAAATGAATCTGTTCTTCCATTCACGTTTGCAGACCCTTTCAAAAATCTACTCTTTTAATACCTAATTCCCACGCCCAAAGGTTGTGTTAAAATGTTACTATTGTATATTTAAAAAGTAAGGATTTTTAACTTTAGAGGCATATGATTCAGCGTTGAAAATATGTACCAGTAGTCTGGCTAATAAAGAGGGTTGGCCACCCGTGAAGAGTGGTGACTGGTGAGCATCTCAGTCGTATCAGATCTCTTTCATCGCACACAAAAATTCTAAAAGCTTCAGGTCCATATCAAAGTTGGAGTTTGATTTGGTGAGTGCTTTAGACAGCCATAAATCTCAAGATATGGTTTGATTTTAATAATTGTCTTACCATTTAAAAGTAACAACTCCCCCTTTCCCTCACCTTTATACACTCCATCCTCCAAATAAAACACATACCCACCGAATCGTTAATAATATGGTTGCTCCGCAGACCCAAGGTGCCAATGAGGTGGGTTGTTGTCTTTGAGGAATACCCATCTTGAATGGTTCCTATTTTTTCCTTTTTCTTTTTGGGGTTATCAAGCATTTTTAATTAGGAGGGCAAATTTCCAATTTCATACTTCGATTTTTCTCGGTATAGGCTGGGCTGGGTAGCATCTTGAAAGAGACATGCCGCAACGTGTACTGCACTACATGCTATGATAACTTGGTCTTACATGACCCAAAAAACCATGAAAATAAAAATAAAAATACATTAAAAAATTGCAAGTGGAAAACAAACAAACCGTCATTGCTCCTAAAGTGCCCTCCTTTCGGCCTCATTTCCTAGTAAGTAAGGACACACCAAACGTAGTGCCGGTCACTTAAAGCTATGTGGAATGTTCTCTTCCTGTTCAACTGACTCAGAAACCTTCATTCCCCAAAGAATTTAACAAATGTGAAAGAGTAAAGACCAAACGGTCATGCATCATATCAGCAGCCTAATATTCCCATATACATATGTAAGGACCTTATCAATGTTTAATATAGGGTAGCAAGAACCTGGCCTAATCCATAAGTCTGTTTCAACACATGGGGGCAAACAGATGCCATGGCTAAGGTACATGTCGATATAAAGCTACCTTCACTTTAAATCGTATACTCGAAGCTAGCCTGATTATATGTCATGCTTGCTCATTCAAATTTCACATGTCATGTTGATTCCCCATATCTTATTTAAGTCTTATCCTTGATGACACATTTGGTGCTCATAATACGCCAAAAAAAGGGTTATTGTGAATATTTTTTATCAAATCAAAGTGCACCCAAGACAAGTAAACAAATTTCCACTGATGATACCTTTGCCCCCTGGAAAAAGTCATTATTAGTAGTTGGAGCATGTGGAAGTGAAATTGTACCTCCAACCATAGAATGTCTGTCTTCCCAACCAGCCTGGAAAACCCAACCAGGGATGTGGACTGCAACTTTTATTAGATATTTATATAGATTTGTTTAAATTTCCATCACCCCCTTGTGGCTCAGTTTGTACTAGTCAATGAGAATTATTAGGACTATAAATCATAATAATCATCTTAATGTTGCTAATATTATGTACATTAAATTTATTACTGGATGTAATGGTAATGGAACAAATCTGGGCATGCATGTTACCTGTGACAATTGCATCAAGTGATTGCCTATGGCATTCACTAGTATGACCATCTCCTTATCATTTAATTGTTATTGAAAGATACCGATGGTAGCATTATGTTATTTTATTTTTTTCTTTTCAATCTTTGTGTTTGTCTTTCTAATAGGACCAGACATTTTGTGTTCAAGTTTGCTGTGCTGGAGGACTAGGATGCTCTCAAGGCAACCATCCAGAAGCAATAAACCCCTGATTAAACTCATCGAAGATTAAAACAACTCCTCTGGACCAATCACCAATCTACATTGTCAATTGTCAGCTACCAATGGGATCTTTCCCTTGACTAATTAAAAGCATCTGATTCAACTTTTCTAAAGGATCTTATTCCTAGAAAGCATTAAACTATATATCCCAAAAATGTCATGATATGCCAAGTTCCAATCCAATTATAAGAGCAAACCGTGATAGAATCATTCTGATATCTTACATTGGTTAAGGGAAGAATGTTAACTGTATAGAAAGGCTTTAAAACTATAAAGACTCGTTGGATTCAAAACGGAGCAGATCATTATAGAATGGTATTAGAGTGAGTGGGTCGTTGCAATCATAGACCATTTAAATGTCTTATCTAACTTGAATTCATCTATCAATTTTTACATGGTATTAGAAATGTTTCTATTATGTTTTCTATAGCATTATGTGAGAACATTTATTTTCAGTAATTCACGTTCAAAACAAGGGCATTTTGAAATTTTCAATGACATACTTCCTACTTTAATTTGGTGATTAAGGTGTTTGTTGCATGTTGCAGTTATAACTTGTGTTTCAAACACTGCATCAAACATGATAAATTGAGGTCATGATTCATTCCCCCGAGCTATCCAAATACCATATTACTAAATGGAAGTTCATATAGATGGGCAAAGAAGAAGTTTTCGCTCACCACCTTCAATGAAAGCCAGCTAGTTATGCTATTTCAGTGGATTGATAATTAGCAATAGATTATTTGTATTTAGTTACAGTTTCTATTAGCTTCTTGCTTTTTACTTTCATTGTCTATAGCTATTTCATGTCCTCCCAAAGCAGCTATAGTTGGATATATATGTGACTTACACATTTCATTTTGTTGCACCCATTATACTGCTAGAAAGTAATAATATGAAAATGGAAGGAACTGAACAAGCCAAGACATAACAGTGGATATGAAGTGAGAGAATAAAAGCTCAGAGAATAATCACTTCCACAAGGAGAAGAAAACCTGTATCTGCAAAGGACCCTGCTTGAAACAAAAGTGAACTACAATTTCTTCTTTCTTTGACCATTATCAGAATACACCACAAACCTGCCTAGGAAACAGATGATGGAGTCTCTGGCATTGGGGACGAGGAACAGGATTCTCTTCGAAGTTCCTTCACCACAGCAGCCAGTGCTTCAGGGTTCAAACCCAGGTCACAAAGAGTAATGAGGACAGAAAGGGTGCGTCGATCAAGTCCTGTGTCAAGAATGTTTGACATGTGAAATGCCAGCTCAAGAGATTCTCGGGCAGTCTGTGCAGCCTCCGGATCCATACAAATAGACTGAAAAGGATTTCTGTTTTTGAAAAATTTGGTCCAATCAACCAACCTTAGAAGAAAGAGCCTGAAAGTTTAAGACAAGAATAGTAGCATACTGTTAACTAATTTCAGGACATGAAAAGCAAACTGACAAAGCAAGCATTGAGATGAACATACCTATAAGAAGACACATTATCCTTAGCTAAGTATGCAAATCCATTAAATTTAACAAATACTATCAATTGAAGGGCATGCAAGAAGCTATAAGGCTAAACCAAACAGTTATGTCTAAAGAAGGTAATGCCAATGCCATCAAAGTGACTAAAAATGAAAGAAACTAAAAGACCAAGTATCCAAACAACAATAGCATTGCCATCGTCACAAGTCCATTTAATAAAGATATATATATATTTGATAGGCAATCCCCAATCAGAACAATTAAAACCATACAGGAAATATCTTTGCTTAAATGTATACTCCATAGCATATGGCTTTTCCATGACAAACTTCCAACTCATCTCATATTTCCAATCATCAAACTTTAGAACAAATATTTTTCTCCACAACCAACATCAGCCCCTCTTCTTCCAACAAATCAACAGTCCCTTCACTGAGCTGCAACCCTTACATTCTATGGTACTGATGCTGTTAGCAATAGAGTCCAGGCAAACTGGGGCAGCATCCTACAACATTCTGTAAGCATATATGCTAGAGGTACTTAATTTTATGTGCTCCTTACTCCAACTACCAGGAAAACAATAATCTAGTTTAGAATGTAAATAAATTTTAAGCTGTTAAACTGAGTATTTGCCTGCAAAACCTGGTCTAACAATGCAAGAATTTCTCGAAAATTGGTGAATAGATGAAAAAACATGAAATAGAAAATATGGGTGGCTTTCATTAATAATAATTCTATTTCGAGGATGTAATCACTCCATGATGTTAAGCTAAAAGGAAAAACGAACAGAGAAAAACACACGCTCCCCCAATGTCCCAACTCTTCCTACCTTCTATACATTTAAATCCAACAGAGATTTCACATTAAAACCAACAAAGAAACAACAAGAATATCTTCTAGACTCTGCAGAGGAAACCGATACAAACAGAAAATGCATAAGCCTGCCTAGAAGGGAATGCAGAAAGAGCAGCTTAATTTCAGAGGTAAGCATACAGCGAAATAGTTGCAAAGGCATTAGATCTAGAAATTTAAGAAGCAACAAATAATAAAAGCAATTAATGAGTAAACATTATTGAATCAGGAGCATGTCTAGGCCTTTCATTAGCCATAATCAAGAGCTGCACCCAATTTGCAAGCACAGGATACTAAGTGTCTCAGAATATCTTCTGAAAACACATCCCCATTTCTCATACATGATGAACCCACTAAAACCCTGATACATACCCTAAATCAGAATAGCTAAACAAAATTATAGATCAAAAGAACACATTTCCAAACGGTACTAACACCTAACCATAAAAAAATAGCCCAGCTCAGACAAACAAAAATCTGCTGAACTCTTTCATGTTTTGATGCAAACTCTGTAAGGTTCACCATCACAACAGCAGCATGATTTTTTGTCAAACAATTTTCTGCATTTTTCATCGAACACCTCGCATGCATCATCAACCACTATAACAAAACTCAACCAAAAAATTCAGAAAAATGAAAGGACTTAATGGAAAACAATTTTCAACAATGCCAACTCAAGGAAACAAACAAATAGATTCGAATTCAACAAACCTTCAGCTTCCCACTAGAAGAAAGCCTGTTGCCAAATTGGGTAGGGCTAGGGTTTGAAATCAAAATTCAAAGGAAGAGTGAAGAGAGATCTTGGAAAAGGAGATCTAAAAGATCAGTTCGCCGAGCCGAAACGGGGTTCGGGAAAAAACTGCTAATTCAAATTCCTTTCCAGGGAAAATTAACGTTTTGACGATTTTTTTTTATTTCTTAATAATTAAGAACGGAGCGGCGGAGCCCCGGAGAAGCGGAGGCCCATTAATTTTATTTTATTTTTAATTATTTGTCTCACCTATTTTTCAAAGATAGCTCTTAAGAAACATACTCAAATTTGTTAATTTTTTTTTTTAATTTCTTGAATTATAATTTTTATTAAATATTAAACTATATTTTTTTATTAAAAATAAATGATAATATTTTAATATTTTCAATAATAAATTATAATATTTAAGAAGTTCACATAAACCTTTTATCCATCTTAAAGGGTTATTAAATCAATAAGATATTAAATTATAAAGAACTAATACAAAATAATTATCTAAAAATAATAATATAATGATAAATTTAAAAAATAATAAAATTAATAAGGGAAACATAAATTATTTTTTTTATTAAAAAATAACATTTTACTAAAAAATTATAAAATGTAGATATTAGTATCTTAATAAATCTATAAATTCTGTTTTATTAGTAAAAATAAATTATAATATTTTGGAAAATGATCATTATTAGTAATATTTTATTTAAAATGAATTATAGGAATAAATATAATTTTTTTCAAAAGACAAATAATTTATTTTTGTAATATATTTATATACATTTAAGTGTAATATTATATAAAAATAATTAAAAATCATGATATTTAGTCAAAATATTCTATAATTTCAAGAAACCTAAGTGATTTAAAATTGTCTATGTTAAATCACTTTGTTTTTCATTCATCTCTTTGGAATTTTCGTACAAGGGTATCATTGTCCAATAAGGCGAAATTTATAGACTAGATTCTTTAGAATGCCTAATATCATATAAAAATAATTTTGAGTATAATACTCTAGAAAAAGAGTTAGAAGAATTTTGAGAAACACGAATGGTCCAAACTATATCTTTGTGAAACTCTTACTTGTGTTATTGAATCTGTTTGAAAATTTTTCATGGGGCATACATAGTCCAAATATAACAAAACTTGGATGGTTAGAGTCATCATCGAGTCTATTATTTGATAAAAATAATTTGAATTTTTAATATTTTATCAAAAAGTCCCAAGAACTTAAAAATCACAAGCTAGTCAAAATACCAAAAACCAAAGTATTTCACGTTCATGGGAAACCCATTTTTTCCATGAAAATGACCATCATGAACTCAACTCAATCTATTAGAGTTGGTTGAAAGAAATTAGGGTTTACTCGTAGGTTGAAAGGTATTACCAAATTTCCCTCAAGTAGCAATACCATAATTATTTTCATACACTTCCTAACAAGTTATATGAGTCAAACTTAAAACATAATATTTTCTTTCACTCTTTTTTTTGGCAACCAAACAATCGAAAAAGTAGAAAAAATGACTTAAAAATACTAAAAATTTACATACATTCAAAAACCTAATTTCTAACCACATTTTCTCAAAGAAAAGATATTGTTTTAAAAATCGGACCGGCCGATCGAACTATTGGGGACCTTTTCGGTTCACTCGTTTGACCCATCCGGTGCAGTTGAGCCGGCGGGTTCTTGTAGAACCAGATGGGTCCTCCTTTTCCCTGTTTCTTTCTTTGGCAAAATGACCCTCCCCCCATCCTCTTCCCCCAAGCCCAATAGTCCAAGCCCACTCCTATTATTGCAAAATGGACCATTAGAGCCTCCATCGGCCCAATAGCCATTTGGTTTAGTGTTGGCTTTTAAAAAAAACATCAGCTTTGCTGTTGCAACAAGGACCTTGAACCGTAGATCTTAAGTTTCAAATAGGATAGGATATCTCTCCACTCTGCTAGTTTTTGCTTGTTTAGAAGCCTAACAAGAAACAACTAGATAGGCTATTTCAAAAAATAATATATATATATATATAATTACATAATTCGATTTTTTTCATTTAATACAATTTTTTTCCATTTTCAATATATTTTCATATTTAAATATTATATATATATATATTTTTAATAAATTAAAAATATTAATCCATTTATATAAAAATGAATAAATAATATTACAATTATTATTATTTTTAAATTATATATATTTTAAATATTTTAAAATTATTTTTAATTTTAATAAAATATAAATTATATATTTATGACACCACCAATGCAACCACAATTTAACCATGGGTCCGACTAGTGAACTGTAAAACGATAATTTTTTCGGTTCTAAAAACGTTGAAAAAATATGAAGAGACAAGAAAAATAAAAAAAGGTAAAATATAAAATGAGATTATGACCTCTAGTGTCTCTTCTAAGTAGAGATGAAAAATCTCCACTTCATGTTTGTATTCAACTTCTACACCATTTTCTCTTAAGCTATGTTTAGTTCCCAAAAAATTTGAGGGAAATGTGGGAAAAGTAAAATATATAAAAAAAAAAGTAAAATAAAATAAAAAGTGAAGGAAAATTAAAAAAATAGATTAGAAGTTGATAAATTATTTTTATTTATTATTTTAAACTCATTTTACTTATTTTAATTTATAGATATAAATATTAAATAATTTAAAAATATATAAGTTTTTAACTAGTTTTAATTATATTTAATTTTCCTTAATATTTTTTATAAGACAACCAAATATAAGAAAATCATTTTCCTTTACCATTTTTTTTTCCATAGTATTTTTGGGGAACCAAACACAACCTTAATAAATTTTCAAAGAATAAGAATAAGAAAAGAAAACCTAAGGAAATGAAGAAATAGGAGTTAATATAAACACCCTTATTATTTACATTAGGATGTAAAACAAAGGGAATAGAAGGTTTCCTTGGTACTTTAGTAGTACAATAGTTGTTGTTCTACTATTAATATGAAGTAGTTGTACAATAGAATGTCATTCGCCTTGTATCATAGGCCTTCTAGTGGGAAGGCCAACCACCAAACCGTAACGCTTTTAATACCTCTATAATTCTATAAATGTGACACGCGACAATACACTTATTAGTTAAAATAATTATTTTATAGCTTATTTCTATAATTTTGAGGTTATTTAAATTTCCTAATTATTTTTAATTTAATTGGATTTTTAATTGTTATATAATTTTTTTAAAACTAAAAATTTCCTATCTAACAATTCAGGATGTTACTATTAATTAGTAAAATTTTAAAGTTTTAAATTATTTTAAAAACTACTAAAATATTGAAGAATTTAGTTCAAATCTCATTTGCAACTTCAAGTTTTTATATTATATTAAAAAAAAAATAACTTTTCATTTTTAAAATTATGATTAGATTGATACTAAAATGATAAAATATTCATAGTAAGATGGATTTTGGGCTGAGCTCGATGGGTGAATCTTCAACTTAAATCTAGGTCGGATTAATATTTCTTAATCCAATTAGCTTGTATAAACAACAAAATAGATGATGTTTAGAAGCAATTTTAAAGATTTTGTCAAGCACTTGGAAAATTCTTAAACACGACGAAAAAAAAAAAGTTTTTTTATTTATTTTAATATTAGAAATTAGTGCTAGTGATCAACCATTTTGTTAGAAGTCATTAATTTGAGTCGAACAAAGACGAACGATATGAATGTCAAAGTTGAATGAAAATTATTCCACATGATACAGAGCATAGCATAGACTTGGTCCCCCTGTCATCGTATCTCCATATCCAGGACAATTTGATTACTTATCCCGGAAGTATCATCCAGAAGACTCCAGGGTTTATCACCAGTACATCACATGTACCCATAATTTTCTTCGGCGGACGTAGGCAGAACAGGTTTATCATCTCTGTATGCATGATTTTCTTCGACAACCGCGTAGTTGGAGGTCTTTTTTTAAGTCTTCTTTCACTTCTATATAAGAACAGAGCATCACATGGTTATTAAACACCATTCTCTACCTCTCTCTCAGACCATGAAACTCCACTGGTCATGGATGGTGGTACTGGCCACACTATGTGTAGCTCCGCTGTGCTTCGCGATGGAGCCCGTCTCCGAGTCAGATAAACTCGGAAGCTTGCCTGGACAACCACATGTCAGCTTCCAACAGTTTGGTGGATACGTAACCATTGATGAAAAGCAAGGCAGAGCTCTTTTTTACTACTTTGTTGAAGCAGTAACTGATCCTACTGGCTCAAAGCCTCTTGTTCTCTGGTTAACTGGAGGTAATTAGTATCAAATTCTTCTTCTCTGGCATCTTGTTAAGGTAAGTAGATAAAGTTAGAATCATTTCATTCTTGGTCTCTGAGTAGTGGAATTTATTTTGTAGGACCTGGTTGTTCGTCCCTAGGAGGGGGGGCTTTCATGGAACATGGCCCTTTTAGGCCCCGCGGGAACACTCTGTTCAGGAATAAGCATAGCTGGAACAGAGGTGTGTTGTAGATTTTGGACAAAGTTGTTTTCAATTTCAATCAAGTGTGATAGAATTTATTAGTATTTAGTGCACTTTGCTCAATTTTTCTCGACTTTGATATTAATGAAATTACTAAAATGATGAAATTTACCTCTGAAATTCTTCTATCACAGAGGCAAATATGTTGTATGTGGAGTCACCAGCTGGAGTTGGGTTTTCTTATTCTCGTAATAAGTCCTTCTATGACGATATAAATGATGAAGTCACAGGTTCATTTTTTATCCCCTTTTGTCAATGATTTCAACTAAAGTTGCTTAACATTTGTCTTCAAACGTACTGATATTTGGATGTTTTTCTTAAGCACGAGACAATCTCGCATTCTTGGAGGGCTGGTTCATGAAATTTCCAAAGTACAGGAACAGAGAATTATTCATTACAGGGGAGAGTTATGCAGGTAATTTTAGTGAAGACCTGTTATTCAGGTTAAGACAATCATTTGAATTCATGGTGAATTCATCAATTTTTATTTTCTCTTCCTATTTTAATTGAAGGTCTCCTTTTAATTTTATGTTAGGTCACTACGTTCCGCAACTTGCACAGCTCGTTATTAATTCCGGCAAGAATTTCAATTTGAAAGGAATCCTTGTGAGTAGAGAAAATGGAAAATTTGCATTAAGTATACATTCTTAAAATAAATGGTTGGGCTAAAACTGATAATTGAGCTCGATTTGATGGCTGCATGCAGATTGGAAATCCTCTTCTAGAATTCGATACTGATATGAATGCCCAAGGAGACTTTTTCTGGTCCCATGGATTGATTTCAGATTCTACACATGCACTTCTCACGTCCACCTGCAACTATTCCCAAATTATGCGATGGGTTTATAATATCAGCGAGTCTCTGTCGCCCGAGTGTTACGAGGTATATAACAAGTCTGCGGGAGAAATTGGTGGATCAGTTGACCCATTTGATGTTCTTGGGACAAATGTTTATCATCGGTAAGGTTTCATTTCTTCACTCCAGTTGGTGGGCAGAGGGAAGGAGAAAAAAAAAGACTTGTTTGTACTTGACTTTGATGGTAATATTTGGGTTTGACTCATGCAGGAAGAGGTCTGCCTAACAGATGAAGTGGACGTGTATCTAAACAGGAAAGATGTGCAGAAGTCTCTCCATGCCCAGCTTGTGGGCACGCCCAACTGGACTTTATGCTATCCGTAAGGATTCCACACTTTTCCAATTTACTCTATGGACGGGTTTACTTTATTTAAGGGGAAAGGAAAGGAAGGGAATCATTCCATTTCCTCTCTCCTCATCCGTGGGAAATCGATTTCGATTCCGGATTTCTTGGATCTGTTGTTTTAACATTGTTCTGTATTGCAGGGATAATGCCCACTTCTTGAAAGACGCTGTGATTCCATCTATTAATGTTGTGGAATGGCTTGTTAGGTCTGGGATCCGCGCCTCTGTTTACAGGTAGGTTCCATTCGTCTGATGATATGACATCTGGAAATGTTGGGTTTTTATTTACAATTATGAAAATAACAATTAAAAAATAAAATAAAATTGCAGCGGAGATCAAGATTCAAGGATCTCCCTAATTGGAACCAGGTCTTTACTGGAGGGATTGGCAAAGAAGCTGAAGCTGAAAACAACCGTGCCTTACAGAAATTGGTTCGAGAAGAAACAGGTTCACATATGATCATTCCACATACTAATTGAAATTGAAGGTGAGACAAATTAAAAATAAGTGACCGTAATGACCATGTTTTCCACTTTTCCTTTCCTCTTCAGGTGGGTGGGTGGACGCAAGTGTACGGTGATATCCTATCTTTTGCGACCATCAGAGGAGGTTCTCACACAGCACCCATATCACAACCGGCGAGATCACTGGCGCTGTTGACGGCATTTCTAGAAGGAAAGCCCCTCCCAGATGCATGAAACTCATCAATTTCATGGTTGAATGAATAAGTTGGAGGGGATGGTGTTTTATCTCGCCAGCAAATGTCACATCCTCTGTGTATGGATGTGTTTCATTTATATACATATAGTGGAAAAATAATTGTATCATGTAATTTGAATTTGGGTGTAAAAGTTTTAATAGTCTACACGAAGCCGCAAAAAATTGTGATTTAGTCATTTTTTAATAATAAAAAAATTAATGATTTTTTTTTTTTACTATGAAAAAAATAAATTTAAATCATTGGTGGGATGTAAGTTAATTTAATTTTTACTTATTTTTTGCTTGCATGATTCACTTATTGAGGAGAATAAAAGGAAAAATTACTCGTATTTCATACCTTTGAAATATTGCAAAATTTTTTTTTTCTGATAACCAAAACCATAAACATAAAAAAAACAAAATTTTAATATGATTTGACAATCAATCTAATATTACATCTGTAGAGTACATCAACACTTCAAAATTCATTGATCAAAAGAAAAGTTACAACTTAAAACAACATTTTAATTACGGTTGCATTTGCTAAAAAAACCTTTAAAATATAAATAATTAAATATATGTTAGAGACAAATTTGTTATTCATCACATAAGAAAAACTTCACCTCTCACATCTTAAGGAAATATAACAAAACTAATTTAGGTATCACAATCCAACATTTTCTATGTATTCAAATAACAAATAATTTTGGGATTAAATAATTATTTTTTATACATTTCCAAAATTAATACAATTTAGTCACTATCATTTTTCCAAGTAATAAAAATTATACGATATGATTATTCTTGTTTTGTATGTAGGAAAGAAAATACAATTTAGTTATTATTACTGAAAATTTTGTGGAAATATTATGTAGTTTAGTTATTATGTTTTGAAAAATAGTAAAAAAAAAAAGGAAATATTTATTTAAATAAAAATTTTAATGAAGTCTATTCTTCTTGTATTTTTTATTTTTTAAAATTCTTTTATATATTTATTAATTATGAATCTCCTTTTCCCCTTTAAAAACCTTCCAAAGAACTTTAAAGATTTTGGAGAAATTTGAAAAGCTTCAAACAAAGGATTTGAACCTCCCGTGGTCCTCTTCTCTTAACTGAGAATTTAGGATTTCCCTAGTTTATAAAGATTGAGGGGATTTTCTATTGTCTTAGGCTATGTTTGGTTATTAAAAGGTTTAAAAGTAAATACAAGAGAGAGAAAAAAATGAAAGAAAGAAGAAAAGAAAAGAAAAGAAAAGAAAATAAATAAATTTAAAATAAATAAATTATTTTTATATATTACTTCAAACTTTTTTTATAAATTTAACTCTTCTATTTTTAATAATTTTAATGATTTTTAACTTTCTTTTGCATTTTATAGTAAAATCAAATACGAGAAAATAATTTTCTTTAACATTTTTTTTTCTTTTCCTACTGAAAAACCAAACATAACCTTAAAATTTAAATTTATTTCTCAAAATTGATAATTATTATTTTAGTTATTAATTCAATATTTTTATATATTCTAATCCTCTAATTTTAATTGTTCAAAATCTATTTCTGAATTTATGGACCCATATAATATTATTTTATTTATCAAAAACTCGTCTTGTCAACATAAGTTTAAATAACTTTTTTTTTCTATAATAAAAACATATTATTTTAGAATGATGTTTTATGTGTTATTACTTTAAATATAATTTCTACTACTAACTACATAATAAGCAAATAATTAGGGTTAATAAAAAATAATTTTATTTATTAAATATATATAAATTAATATTTAATAAGACCATAAAAATGAAATAATTAACATTTTTAACATGTCAAACACCTTATAGTATTAAAAATTTTCAAATATTATAAATGTTAAAAGCACTTTCTAAAATGACCATAAAATTGAATCTAAATCTATTTTATGAAAGTCTTACAATATAAGCAAAATATATAAAAGAAAAATAATATAAAACAAAATTTTTATTAAAATTAATAAATTATGTGATACAATCTTTGTGATAATATTTTTTTTTTTGTAAAATAATATATTCCTCTAATTCTTTTAATTTGATCGTAATTTGAAAGATATGAAAATGTTTCCTTGATTTGAGAGAATTACAAAGACAATTAACGACTTGATTTGGAATGAACTCGTTCAAAGGCAAGGATCGTGTAAGAAATACTTATATCGTTTCTTGAACTTGTAAGGAGATTTCATTAAGAAAATTTGTTAATAAAAAAATATTTATTTATTTTATTTTCATTTATTTCAATTAAAATACTTGTTCCCTCTAATATAGTATTTTCCCATATATCACCTTTTTAATACATGTGACGTTTCAAAATAGTACTTATTATTAATCCCAAATTTTATCCAAAGCCACGTTTTTTTTTAACATCTTTTTAATAATAATTTATTTCACCGAAAATTTGGATCTATGACAACTTTCTTCCTTCAAGGGAGAATTGTGTTTTGGGCCCAACTGGGCCAAAAAATTGATAAAAGATCCTCATAAGTTTCATATTTAAACCCAACACCTAAAGAAAGTCTACAAATTGAAAAGAAGGATATGAAACATTTAATTTTTCGAAAATGCCCTTTATTGTCAAAAAGAAAAAGAAAACAATTAACTTCCCACTCTCTTTCATTCTTTTTTTCCCTCTCTCTTTCATCATTCACCTTATCTTTTTCTCTCACATATTAATCGGTGGGACATGTAAATTAATTCTTTTCTAGAAAGGTGTTACTATTTTCATCAATTATTTTTCTCCCAAAAACCATGCCTAATAAATTAAATATTGGTAATCAATGGTTGAAAAGGATTATTACTATATTTTTAAAGTAAATTTTTTTTAAATACCTCATAAAATATTTTTTTTAAAACTTAAAAAATATATAATAAATAATTTTTAAACACCTTAAAAAATATTATTATTCTTTTTTATCCAATATATATATATAAATATCTTTAAGGTTGTAGACAATTATTTGAATATTTTCTCTATTTTTTGGACAATTCATTGATATTGTTTTAATATATTATTGTAACATGATCATCTTTTAACTAATGGTGATAATTAATTTTTAATTGAATAATGTATTATAACTTAATAATTTGAAAAATATTCAAATGCCTTTTTAAATCTAAAATAGATGTGGACTTGACATGATTTAAATTATTAAAGCATGATATCATTAAGTCAAGCAAATGTATCATATTAAGAGATGTGTATGTAAATTATATCATAATTTTCTCTTTTTTTATTTTTTTTTCCTCGTACATGATATCTTTTGTATAGAGTTTTGTAGATGAAAAATAATAAAATCTTTTGTTATGTAAAGAGGTATAACAACACATTAAAATTGAAAAGAGAATATAATGGAATACAAATTAGATGAAAATCACTTTAAATAAGGATATAATAGAAAACATATAAATGTAAGAAAAAACAAGTTTAGATGAAATTTAAAATAAAAAATCAAATAAAATAAATTAAAAGTAATAATATAAAAATTGTAGAATCTTTAAAACTATAATTACAACAAAAAAATTATTTTAAATTAACTTGATAATTTAAATTAATGATTTTTTATAAAAAAAAAATTACAAATGTTACAAAGATAATTTTTTATCCTTGTTAATTCTATTTAAATATGATTTTTTTAATATCTGCTAACATTATGTTTATAAAGGTAAAATAGTAAAAATATATATTTCATTCAGTTTACTTGTAATAAACACTTTAAATGTGATTAATTTTAATTTTATTTCCTATGTTTTAATTTTGGTAGAGAAGATCTAAATGACATAGTTTGGTAAAAAAAAAATTCATAATTTTTCCTCAACGGTTATTATATGTTGTTTATATTGTCTTAAGTTATTTGAAACAATGACATTAATGTGTTATCCATTTATATTAATTTGATTTCATAAAAAAAAAAAGGTAATACCTAAATATTATGGTTAATTTTCCTTTATATAGGATGTAAATGTAATAAGAAAAAATATTGTTAAAACTACTTAAATGAAATATGCAATTACAAATTTTGGATGATGAAATTTAAAATTTAAAATTAAAACAATTTTTAGGTGAAGGAATGTGTGGGGGAAAAGTGTTCAATCCTTATGTGACAAGAAAAAAAAAAGTTCAGAATTGATTAAAATCTTGCATAAAAGACAACCTTGTACACCCTTGTATAATTAGTACATTTACCCCATACAGTTAGTACATTGCCTTACATAGTGAGTGGAATACTCTTTTATAGTTAGTGTAACACCCTTATATAATAGTGCAAATTTCATAAACAATTTATGGGTAACAAAAAAAATAAAGAAATGATTCAAAATCGACTAAAATCTTTCACAAATGGTAGCCTTGTACACCCTTGTACACTTAGTATATTTCCCTTGTACACTTAGTACATTTCCCTTGTACAGTTAGTGTAACATCATTGTACAATGGTGCAATATCTCTCTCTTAAGTTGTGTGTCCACGTAGATATATTAATCTTATTTCTAATGGTTTGGTTAACAAAATGGTGGATGAATTATGATTAAATTTTTTTCCCCAAACATTATTACTAAGAAAAGTATCGAAATTTTCATGTAAAAGTTAAATAAATTGCATGACGTAGGTATGCAATCTATGGGTGACAAGGAAAATGAAAAAGTGATTCAAAATCGATTAAATTTTTTTTATAGATGGTAGTCTTGTACACCCTTGTACACTTAGTACATTTTCCTTGTACACTTAGTACATTTTCCTTGTACACTTAGTACATTTCCCTTGTACAATTAGTGTAATACCATTGCACAATATATCTATCCTAAGTAATATGTCCATGTAGGTGTGTTAACCATATTTCTAATGGTTTAACTAATAAAAAGATGAATGAATTAGGGCTAGTTTTTTTTTTCCCAAACATCATTATTGGGGAAAGTATTAGAATTTCCATATGGGAGTTAAATAAAGTGCATGACATGAGTATGCAATTTGTGGGTGACAAGGAAAATAAAGGAGTGGTTCAAAATAGATTGAAATCTTTTATAAATGGTAATCTTATACACTGTTTGTACACTTAGTACATTTCCCTTATACAGTTAGTAAATACTCTTGTATAGTGACACAAATTTCATATTCCCGTAGTACATATATGTCAATATTTGTATTAAACATGATTCTAGTAGTTTGATTAAAAAAATGATGAAAAACTTCAATCCAATTTTTTTATGAACATATTACATTTTTGTGAAAAAAAATATACAATTGACCAATTCCTTTATTTAATTGTGAACATATTATATTTTAAAAATAAAAAAGAATAATTAATAAATGAAATTTAATTCTTTTTATTATCTTAGTATTAAACAAGGTCTTCAATTTTCATTTTTAAAAATATTTTTCATTTTTTTAATTAAATGTATTTTCAAAAAGAGACAATATAGAAAATAAAAATAATTTTTAAAAATAAAAAATAATAAAAACTAGAAAAAATATTTTAAAACCAAACTCAAACATAATCTATATAATTTTTAACTACTTGTTTTTATTTAAAATGAGTAAACATATCATTTAACCCTTTTGTATGAGAAAAAAATCAATCTCTACTATACTATGTATTGATATAATCCATTTCTAAATACGAAAACATTTTAGTTGGATATTTAAAATAAAAACTCTTCATCTATCCTCTTTCTCTCTTTTTCTTTTTTCTCATTTCAATAAATTTTCAATTAATTCAAATCATTAAAAAAATTCCTTAATAAACAAATTTGGAACATTCATATAACTTATTACAAAAGTCTATGTTAAAAAAATTATTAAACTATGGAAAGAAAAAGATTAAAAAAAAAAACTTTAAACTTTTTATTTTATAATAATAAAAAATAAACTTTAAAATACTTTTTAGTATAAAAGAAAAAAAATAGTAAATATATTTATTTTAAATAGTGTTTTAATCATTAAATTATTTACTTGTAAAATGTAAAAAATAATTTTTATTCATTTAAATTAATATTTTTTTCAAAAGTATGTTCCAAAATAATTTTTGAATCATTAATATAATTTTTATTTATTTATAATTTAAAAATAGAAAATAATGTTGATTTTCAATTATTTTTAAAGGAGTTTAAAAAATAATAAAAAATAAAAAAAATGATTAAATAAAGGAGAATTTTATGGATGGGGCATGTAAAGAGTGAGTGATGGTATAAAGACAAAATGATGAGTGTAAGTAAAAAAAAAAAAAAAAAGGGTATTTTTGTCTATTCCAACCTTATATCCTTACAATCGTGTTGGGAGGATCTTTTATTAATTTTTGGCCCAACGGGCTCAAAACACGCTTCCTTCAAGGCTCAAAACACGCTTCCTTCAAATTAGATTCCTTTCTCCTCGGATCTGAATACACGATGGGACGTGTCTTTTAAATAGTACAACCAGGAACGTGTCGACTGAAATTGTATGCTTGGATCAGTGAGTTTCTTTTCTCACTGGAAAGTAGGACGGAGGACAACCTTGGCGTCACTCATGACGTCCAAAGAAACACCACTCCAAATATATCTGCGTTCACACTGGGTACTTTTTTCAACGCATGGAAATTGTGCCCTTCCTATAATAAATTGGAGAATCAAGCTGTCTCCATAGCTTCTCTTTCTCTCTCGGTAACCATGCAAACCCAGTCTTGGATGATGATCCTGGCTGCAGTATGTGCAGCTCTGGTTCACTTCTGTTCATCAGCAGTGGAGTCCCACTCTGCCCAGGCTGATCAAATCAGTAGTTTGCCGGGACAACCCGAGTTAGCTTTCAACAATTTTCGGGATACATAACCATAGATGAAAAGCAGGACAGATCTTTCTTTTACTACTTTGTTGAAGCGGAAGATGACACAACTGCTTTAAAGCCTCTGGTTGTCTGGTTCAGTGGAGGTAAAATTTATGCTTTAAATTAACTGTAGCTGCTAAAGTTAGAATCATTTCTGAGTTTTTAACAGATCTAGCATTAATTTTATCTTTTTCCTTGTATAGGACCTGGTTGCTCCTCCGTGGGAGGTGGAGCTTTCACCCAACATGGCCCTTTTAGACCCAGTGGAGATATCCTACTCACCAATAAATACAGTTGGAACAGAGGCACGCCACAAAATATTATTCTCCCCTTTTTTATTTTGTAGGAGAGTGCTACTTGGCTGTAGTCATGGCAAGGAAAATGACCCAAGAAAGGGCCGTAGTCAAATAATGAACTTCATATTTTTTTATTGCTTTATGTTACAGAAGCAAACATGTTATATCCGGAGTCACCTGCTGGAACTGGATTCTCTTATTCTGCTAATACGTCCTTCTACACCAACCTAAATGATGAGATTGCAGGTTTTTTTCCTTTTGAAATTTCATCAAGAATTTAACTAGCGGTTACTGAGAATTGGTTTCAATCTGATACATTTTTCTAACTGATTATGGGTCTGCTTTTCTTTATAAGCACGAGACAATCTCGTCTTCTTGAAGAATTGGTTCATCAAATTCCCACAATACAAGAACAGCGAATTGTTCATAGCTGGAGAGAGTTATGCTGGTATGCTGTAACATAATAAAGAATATTCACAAGTCTCTTCCCACGTTAACCAAAATTTTGTCCTTTGATTTCAAGCGCTCTGATCAAACATGATTTTTTTTTGCTTCAATCCTCTGCTTGATTTATTCTTTTTTCAGGTCACTTTGTTCCACAACTTGCCCAACTCATTCTTGAGTCCCGCGTGAAGTTCAATTTGAAAGGAATCCTTGTGAGTTGAGGCAGAGAAAAATCCGGATTAGTTTTTCTTCAAGGATTGGGCTGAAATTAATGTTAGGACTTAACTTTAATATTGCAGATGGGAGATCCTCTTATGGATTTCGATACTAATTACAACTCAGTCCCACATTTCTACTGGTCCCATGGCTTGATATCAGATTCTACTTACAATCTTTTCTCTTCAAAGTGCAATTATTCTCGAATGAACAGAGAGCAGACATCTGGTTCTTTATCACCTGCTTGTTTAGCTGTACGAAGCCAATATTCACAAGAAGTTGGTGACTCTGTTGACCGGTTTGATGTCACTCTTAACTCCTGCTTACCATCTGTCGATCCACAACCGGTAAGGTTAACATGATCTCAACAGTGCTCCACCATTAAAATACACTGCAATTAATTTCATCCCCATGATAATTTACTTTTTTTAATCAGGAAGAACCATGTATTAGGAATTTGCACAATTTTGCTCTAGTTTGTACATGACTTTGCTTTTGGCCTATGCAGCAAGTCACAGAGAATGTGGATGTTTGTATAGGAGACGAAGTAAACAAGTATTTGAATAGGGAAGATGTGCAGAAGTCTCTCCATGCTAGACTAGTTGGAGTCGCCAACTGGAGTATGTGCAGCGGGTAAAATTCAATCTACAATGGACCTCTACTACATAACCAACTTTTTTTCTAGCATCCATATTTGCTTTTTCTTTTTCTCTTACCTTTTGCTTTTTAAAATTGCGATTTCATGGATATAAATTGTTTTTTTTTTAATCTCCATGTTACAGTGCTCTTAGATACAATATAAAAGACAAGGAGATAACCATGATTCCTGTCATGGGCTCCCTTGTCAAGTCTGGTATCCGGACCTTTGTTTACAGGTAATGTTACATGATACATATGGGCGCTATTTTTTTTCATTATGATTCAAAATAGTGATAGTAATACTTAAAAACCTCTACAGTGGAGATCAAGATTCAGTAATCCCACTATTTGGAACTCGGACTCTGGTGGATGGATTGGCGAAGGAGTTGAGACTGAATACAACTGTACCTTACAGAAATTGGTTTGAGGGAGAACAGGTTGGCTTCTATACATGAATATGAGATTAACTTCATAACTCACTTCAAGTTTCAACTGCTTAATTAAAGATCGGATGATTCAAATCTCATTCATGATGGTTTTTCTTCTGTTTTTCTAGGTTGGTGGATGGACGCAAGTTTATGGTGACATCCTATCCTTTGCCACCGTGAGAGGAGGGTCACATACAGTGCCGGGTACACAACCAGCCAGAGCACTAGTTCTGTTCACTGCATTTCTAAAAGGACAACCCCCACCAGCTGAATGAACGGATCAAATTCACGGATAAGAACTATAGGTCATTATGTATTACTAGATAACAGAGGATGTCTCTTCATATTGTGTTCAGATATTAATGCATTTCCTTTTAGATTAGATCAATGCTCTTCACATCCTCATTTTCCATGCATTTAGCAGCATCTCAGGTATCAGAACGGCAAATTTGGATTTAAAATCCTGTGATTATTGTAGAGGACTTCAGTTGGAACACTCAGATTAGAATTAGAAGCAGAATTTTTTCGTAAAGAGAAGGATAAACTGCTAACTATAAGCCTAAAACCAAACCAAAAAGCTTATCAGCCCATAACTAGCACTATATGGGGTCAATATTCCAAGCCTAAAATTAATGGCCCACGCACAACACCTAATATCCTAACCAAACAGCAGCCTTTTCTTTCCTAGCCCTAAAACCCTTGTTTCTTCAATCTCACGACCACTCTCTTGTTTTCACACCCTTGGATCTCAACTTCGGGAGGAGACGATGCAACATGAAGCAAACCACGATTTTATGGCTTTAAGAATATGGTGGAAGAAAGCTCTGATTGGCAGAGAATAGCAGCACCGACTTGCACTCTTCTAGAGATTTAGAAATAGGTTGAAATTTGATACACTTCTTAAGAAAAAAAAAAAAAATCTTTTGTTGACTTTTTCGAAGAAAAATTCAAAGCATATTATATAATAAAATGAATATTATACTAAAGAACGATAGATTAATTTGATTGTTTAAGTTTCTCGAATTAATCAACATTGGTGGTATCTATAAGAGATCGAAGACACCATCATCCTAGCTACATCACACGCCAAAGGTCTCCATTCAGCTGTCTCTCTCTCTCCAGAGTCCAGAGACGTCTGTCTCATCAAAGCCCTGAAATCCCAGTCATAGATGGTATGTTATACTTATAATAATAGCCACAACATGTACAACTCCGTTATGCCCAACAATGGAGACACTCTGCAAGCCCACGTCAGTTTTCAACAATTTTCTGGATATGTAACCATGGATGGAAAGCAACACAGTGCTCTCTTTTCTACTAATTTGTTGAAGCAGAAAATGAAGTGGAGGCGGTTTCACTTTTTCTTCTTGTTAGTTGTTACGGGGAGGAACATTTTTTCTATATGAATCTCTATCAGTTTGTATTAAAAAATAGTGTGTGACTTTGTTTTACAGCCAGCTTATGATTCAAATATGCAGAAAGCCACAGAGGATGTAGATGATTGCTGCTTGCATATACAACAAAACAACGAAGTGGCCAAGTGTTTTTAAGCAGGAAAGACGTGCTTAAAGCTTTCTGCATTAACTAAAAATATAATTTACTTTGAATCTGTGACTAAAAATGTTGTTTCATAGTGATTTTACAAAATAATTTTAACATTTGTAATACTTGAGATTTTTTATTATTTAAATATTAAAAATGCTAAAAATATTTTTTTAAATCAGTGTCCAAGTGTAACTCTAATAATTATCACAATTCATGGGGAGAATGGAGATCAAGATTCAATTTTGTCCCACTATTTGGGAGTCGGACTCAGGTGAGCGAATTGGCCAAGGAATGCTTCAGGTGCGCGTCGGGGCGCGCTTCAGGTCGCTTCGGGGTAAGCTTCAGGATCGTGTCGAGGCGCGCTCAGGTGAGCGAATTGGCCAAGGAACGCTTCAGGTGCGCGTCGAGCCTCGCTCCAGTGCGCGTCGCGGCGCGCTTCAGGTGAGCTTCGGGGCGCGCTTCAGGTCGCTTCGGGGTAAGCTTCAGGGTCGTGTTGAGGCGCGCTCAGGTGAGCGAATTGGCCAAGGAAGCTTCAGGTGCGCGTCGAGCCTCGCTCCAGTGCGTGTCGCGGCGCGCTTCAGGTGCGCGTCGGGGCGCGCTTTAGGTCGCTTCGGGGTCGTGTCGAGGAGCGCTCAGGTGAGCGAATTGGCCAAGGAACGCTTCAGGTGCGTCGAGCCTCGCTCCAGTGCGCGTCGCGGCGAGCTTCAGGTCGCTTCGGGGTAAGCTTCAGGGTCGTGTTGAGGCGCGCTCAGGTGAGCGAATTGGCCAAGGAACGCTTCAGGTGCGCGTCGGGGCGCGCTTCAGGGTCGTGTCGAGGGGCGCTCAGGTGAGCGAATTGGCCAAGGAACTCTTCAGTTGCGCGTCGAGCCTCGCTCCAGTGCGCGTCGGGGCGCGCTTCGGGGTCTTGTCGAGGCGCGCTTCAGAGCAAGGCGGCTACCCCGAAAGGGATACGCGTCAGGGTTTGAGAATGGATGAGGCACGCTTCCGGTGCCCGCTTTTCAGACCTGGAGGGTGGACGCGTCAGTCTGAATGTGGTTGAACAAAAAAATGGATGCAAAGCAAATTTTACATTTGTTTTTTTATAAGAACTACATATTTTATGTAAAGGTTTTATATTTTATGTAAAATATAGAAAGTATATCCACTTGTCACCTTAGTTATTCTTGACTATATTAGGTAATAAAAAATTTATGCAATTAAATTATTGATTTTTTTAACTAGCAAAAATGTTATATGATTGAATTATTATTAATCTTTTTAAAATAGTAAAAAATGAAAGTGAGAAACCATTACTCTTTTTTTTTTTTAATTGACTTATTATGAAGTTTATTATTATTGTTTTTTATTTTTTTTATATGTTTTAATATTTACTAATTATGAAAATTAAAATTTTAAAAGCTTAGGCCCAATGTCAATTTGGGAAGCTAAAATATTCACTCTAGACTTTTAACTTCAAAAATTTTGTAAGGGAGAAAAGGTCATCATCCCTATCTAAATATACTAATTAAAATGTTTTTATTATGTAATACTTTTGCATTTCTAATAAAAATGCATTTAAGAAAAATTAACTAAATTATGTTTAGTTTCCAAAATATTGGAAGAGAAATGTGAAGGAAATTAAAAAATATATTTAAACTTAATAAATAATTTTAAGACATTACTTGAAAGTCATTTCATACATTTTAATTTTATTGTATAAAGATTGAATAATTTGAAAATGCATAAATTATATTATGTTTGGTTCTTCAAAAATTTAAGAAAAAAAATGAAATATATATATATATATATATATATATATATATATATATATATATATATATATATATATATATATATATATATATATATAATTAATAAATTATTTTTATATGTTATTTTAAATTTATTTCACTTATTTTTTTTGTCTTGATTAAATAATTAAAATATATAAAAATTTATAATTTGTTTTAATTATATTTGATTCTCCTTATATATATATATATATACTATGAAACCGTTTTTATGTTGTTGAGCACATGCACGTATATTCAGAGCAAACCCCCACTATGCACTTGAACAAACAATTGGACTAAGCTTGGGATGAAGAAAATGGAGATGTGGATAGTGAAAATGCAATATTTTCTTAAAATGCAAAGTGAAAAAAGTTTGGAATGCTGTTGAATTTGGTTAGTCTCCAACTAAGGTGTTGGATAGAGAAGGTAGACCAACAAATGTTATCAAGCCTAAGTCGGAATAAGATAGAGGTGATAATGAAGCTAGTGAAAACAATGTTAGAGTCATGTATTCCATCTTTAATGTCATTAACACATATGAATTCCATAGGATAGCTACATGTACTTTGGCTAAAGAGGCTTGGGACATTCTCTAAGTGACTCATGAAGGAACTAATGCTGCGAAAGTGTTCAAACTTCAGATGTTGACCTCTAGGTTTGAGACAATTAGGATGAAAGATTATGAAAACTTTGGAGAGTTTTATGCAAAACTGATGAACATTGTGAATTCTAGCTTTAATCTAAGTAAGCCCATTCTTAACTCCAAAGTGGTTTAAAAAATTCTAAGATCTCTTTCGGAGAGATTTAGAGCAAAAGTCACCGCCATTGAAAAGTCCAAGGATGTGGATTCCTTGAAAGTAGATAAACTTGTAGGTTCACTCCAAACCTTTAAAATGACTCTTGGATCACCTAGGAAATCAAAGAGCATTGCCTTAAATACCATTAAAGATGAGTCCTTAGGTTCCAAAGGTGAGAGTGATGAGAAAATATCGAATAGAGAAGTTGCTAGATTTGCTAGAAAATTCAAAAAATACATGAAGTTCAAGAAATATAAGAAGTCCAAGGAAAATGCTAAAAAATAGAACAATTCAATGGGAAAATCAAATGTAAAAGACAAAAAGAAAGACAAGAATGTCAAAAAGGACCTTGAGGTTGAGTGCTTAAAGTGTGGGGAAAAGAGGCACTATGCCATCGAATGTCCCTAAAAAAAAAGAGTCATGTAAGTCACTTGGAGTCACACAAATCATGTCAATCAAGTGAAAAAGAATCAAATGCAAGTGAGGAATGCACTAATTTCATAGCCTTTATGGTAAGTGTCATTGAGGAAACACTCGAGAAAGAAGTTTTTGGTGAGTCTTGTGAGTCAAGTGACTTTGATGGTAATGAGATGAGTTTTGACTCTGCATATAAGACTTTGTACAAGGAGTGATTAAGTCTAAAACAGGAACAAATTGAGTGGACGACTTCTAGTGAGTCTTGTGAATCAAGTTAAGTCTCAACTTGAGACGTGTGAGGCTTAAGCTTCAATGTACTTGGAACAAAAAATCAAAATGGAAAACCAACCTATCCTTTCTCAACTTGTTTGCATTCCATTATTCTTTGCTTCAAAGTGATCACAGGTATTGCTCTCTTTCCTCAGTTCCCATATCATTATCATTTTCTTTGTTTATCTTCATATTCTCATTTCTTGTTCTTTCTGTTCAATGACAAACATTATTTTCATTTTATTCTCTTCTTGTATCTTTACTTGTTGTACCTTTTTTTCCGTTTAAAAGTTTGTTTGAAGAAGGAAGACTAGTTTGGGGTTTTTAAATTGAAATGATGATTTTGTCATCACTTAAACCATGTCACATGTTCAACATTATGCATATTTTGGTCATTATAACTAACATCATCACACAACACAATAAATGTATATGGCATGTATTTATGAAGTATGATGGGTACATTGTTGAATTTTAAATGTAAAGGGGTAATATGAAAAACATACTATTAGTTGAAGGTAAAGTGTAATACACTCTTTTATTTTATATGTTTTAAATTATTTTATATATTTATTCATTATTAATTATGAAGATTAAATTCAAGTCCAGGCCTTGTTTTACAATGTTTTCTTAAATTAGTTTTGAAATTAAAGGAAAAAGAAACAATGTTTTTTGGTACTTTTAAAGATGTGTTTAATAAGCGTTTTAAAAAAATAATTTGTAAGAGCAAAAAAACACATTTGGATAAACAAATTTTAGTTGTTTTTAAAATTAATTTTTATATTTTGATTTTATAAAAAATTTGGAAATTCAATTTTTCATAATATTAATTAAATTAAATTAAATTCAAGCCTTATTAAAAATAAAAAATGGTGTTGTAATTAAAAATAATTGATTTTAGGAATATGATAATAAAAACATAAATTATATATTTTTTTATTAAAGATGATACTATTTTAGTATATAAATATTAATATTTTATTATAGTCAAAGTTTATTTTCTTTTCCAGAACTGATACTTCCATTCATCCTTGATGATGCCGCAGGTGAAGTTTGGATTCTCTCTTTATTGTTTACAGTTTGAGGGGTGTGACTTTGCTTTACAGCTGTCCATCTTTTGATTCACATATGCAGAAAGCCACAGAGGATGCAGATGCAACAAAACAACGAAGTGGTCAAGTGTGTAAACCGGAAAGACGTGCTTAAAGCTTTCTGCATCAAGCGGAAAAACCTAAAAAAGTAATCTTATTTTAATCTGTTGGTGACTCATTCTAATACATTATTACCACTCATAGTGGAGAATGGAGATCAAATTTCGATTTTGTCCCACTATTTGGGCGTCGGTGAAGGAATTGGCAGGCGCGCTTCAGTGTGCATCGGGGCGCGCTTCGGTACGCGTCGAGGCGCGCTTCAGGTACGCGTCGAGGAGCGCTTCAGGTACGTGTCGAGCCCAAAAGGCATACGAGCCAGAGTTCAAGACATGGAAGAGGCGCGCCTCCGGTGCGCTTTTCATACCTGGAGGGTGGAGGGTGGACGCGTAAGTTTTAATGTTGTTGAACAAAAGATGAAATGGATGCAAGTTTCAGAAGAATCCAAACCCTTTCCAAGTCCCAACTCTTTTTCTCTCGTGGACGCCCCTCGCTCTTCTCTGCTTTCCCGTGGTTGCAGTGCAGGTTCTGCTCTCTCCTTTCTCTCCTCATTTCGTTTTCATTCTCTCTCTCTCTCTCTCTCTCTTCCTCTATTTATTTTTTCCCTTTTATGAATTACAAAATAAATGTCACTTATTTTTAATCCCGCATTATTGTCATTTATTGGCAAAATAAAAGGAAAAATTACTTAGTTATGTATGATTTCCATATTTCACACCTTTCACAATTTCTTTTTTTTTTGTTTGCAATTCATGTGTTCAAATTACAAAAAAAAAAATTATCTAATTAAATTATTGTTCTTTTTATATATAACTAAAAATAATGCAATTCCATCATTATCCTTTTTCTCAAGTAATAAAAAGTATACAATTTAAATATTAATTTAAGTGAAAAAATGCGTTATTTAGGTGAATTTTTTTTTATAAATTTCTTTTTAAAAATATATATATAAAATGTAAGAGCACATACCTTGTTTATTTGAAAATTTTAAAGTTCAATTTTTAACTTATGCATACAATCTCTTTATGAATTAATATTTGTAATCTAATAAGGTGAATGATATCAACTTCTCAATATTATCTTTATGGTTCTAAATCCTCCTATAATATAATTAATTAACATATCCTAACTCACAAAGAGCTTATATCAAGTTTCACTAAAAAAACTATTATGGTCATAGTTTACTTAAACACATCTCCTTAGGATTACCCAAGGGGACATAATGTCTTAATTTCATGATATATCATGATGCTCATATTGAAAATACATATTGCGATCAAATTCCATCAACAGTGACCCAATTTATAGGGAATATATAATTACTTTAGGATTTCACTCGTACGTTAAAGTCATTGCTAACTTTGTTACAAATTCAATATTCTCTCAAGGTTCATACTAGTTTAATAAAGTCATGACTACTCAATAATCTTAGGTCATGATTCAACATAAGTTTTATCTAATGTGTAACCAAACACACTAGTGTATTTACCATAGAAACCTCATCTTAGTGGGTAAGACCGATTATCTCTTTGATTAGGAGGTAATGCATTACAACCTGTAATGAGTTGTCTAAGTCCATGAATTGACCTCTAAACAAATCATCTATTTGTAAAGAACTTATAACTTGAATCTTCCCGTACAACTTTTAATATATTCAAGTCATGCAAAATACAAGAAATATAAGTCAAAATATTCATAAGATAAAATGTATGAAATAAGAATAGATTAAAATGCAACTGAAACTTTATTAAATAAATTATAAACTTTAAATTTGTTGTATCATATCATACTTTTCAGGACTCTTAATAGATGTGTTATTATTCATATACTCCAAAAACAATGTCATAATTTATTTTCTTCTCTATGTTGATGACCTTATCAATACTAGTAACCACTTAAGCTTTACTTCTCATTTCATTGCAAGCCTCTCATTATAGTTCTTCGTGAAGGATCTTAGAGATCTACATGACTTCCTTGATGTTAAGGTTGTCCCTACTACCAAATATGTACCAGTAGTCTGGCTAATAAAGAGGGTTGGCCACCCGTGAAGAGTGGTGACTCTTGAGCATCTCAGTCGTATCAGATCTCTTTCATCGCATACAAAAATTCTAAAAGCTTCAGGTCCATATCAAAGTTGGAGTTTGATTTGGTGAGTGCTTTAGACAGCCATAAATCTCAAGATATGGTTTGATTTTAATAATTGTCTTACCATTTAAAAGTAACAACTCCCCCCTTTCTCTCACCTTTATACACTCCATCCTCCAAATAAAACACATACCCACCTAATGGTTAATAATATGGTTGCTCCGCAGACCCAAGGTGCCAATGAGGTGGGTTGTTGTCTTTGAGGAATACCCATCTTGAATGGTTCCTTTTTTTTCCTTTTTCTTTTTGGGGTTATCAAGCATTTTTAATTATGAGGGCAAATTTCCAATTTCGTACTTCGATTTTTCTCGGTATAGGCTGGGCTGGGTAGCATCTTGAAAGAGACATGCCGCAAGGTGTACTGCACTACATGCTATGATAACTTGGTCTTACATGACGAAAAAAAACCATGAAAAATAAAAATAAAAATACATTAAAAAAATTGCAAGTGGAAAACAAACAAACCGTCATTGCTCCTAAAGTGCCCTCCTTTAGGCCTCATTTCCTAGTAAGTAAGAACACACCTAACGTAGTGCCGGTCACTTAAAGCTTATCATTAATTGTTATCGAAAGATACGGATGGCAGCATTATGTTATTTTATTTTTTTCTTTTCAATCTTTGTGTTTGTCTTTCTAATAGGACCAGACATTTTGTGTTCAAGTTTGGTGTGCTGGAGGACTAGGATGCTCTCAAGGCAACCATCCAGAAGCAATAAACCCCTGATTAAACTCATCGAAGATTAAAACAACTCCTCTGGACCAATGACCAATCTACATTGTCAATTGTCAGCTACCAATGGGATCTTTCCCTTGACTAATTAAAAGCATCTGATTCAACTTTTCTAAAGGATCTTATTCCTAGAAAGCATTAAACTATATATCCCAAAAAATGTCATGATATGCCAAGTTCCAATCCATTTATAAGAGCAAACCGTGATAGAATCATTCTGATATCTTACATCGGTTAAGGGAAGAATGTTAACTGTATAGACAGGCTTTAAAACTATAAAGACTCGACTCATTGGATTCAAAACGGAGCAGATCATTATAGAATGGTATTAGAGTGAGTGGGTCGCTACAATCATAGACCATTTAAATGTCTTATCTAACTTGAATTCATCTATCAATTTTACATGGTATTAGAAATGTTTCTATTAAGTTTTCTATAGCATTATGTGAGAACATCTATTTTCAGTAATTCACGTTCAAAACAAGGGCATTTTGAAATTTTCAATGACATACTTCCTACTTTAATTTGGTGATTAAGGTGTTTGTTGCATGTTGCAGTTATAACTTGTGTTTCAAACACTGCATCAAACATGATAAATTGAGGTCATGATTCATTCCCCTAAGCTATCCAAATGCCATATTACTAAATGGAAGTTCATATAGATGGGCAAAGAAGAAGTTTTTGCTCACCACCTTCAATGAAAGCCAGCTAGTTATGCTATTTCAGTAGATTGATAATTAGCAATAGATTATTTGTATTTATTTACAGTTTCTAATAGCTTCTTGCTTTTTACTTTCATTGTCTATAGCTATTTCATGTCCTCCCAAAGCAGCTATAGTTGGATATATATGTGACTTACACATTTCATTTTTGTTGCACCTATTATACTGCTAGAAAGTAATAATACGAAAATGGAAGGAACTGAACAAGCCAAGACATAACGGTGGATATGAAGTGAGAGAATATAAGCTCAGAGAATAATCACTTCCATAAGGAAAAGAAAACCTGTATCTGCAAAGGACCCTGCTTGAAACAAAAGTGAACTACAATTTCTTCTTTCTTTGACCGTTAGCAGAATACACCACAAACCTGCCTAGGAAACAGATGATGGAGTCTCTGGCATTGGGGACGAGGAACAGGATTCTCTTCGAAGTTCCTTCACCACAGCAGCCAGTGCCTCAGGGTTCAAACCCAGGTCACAAAGAGTAATGAGGACAGAAAGGGTGTGTCGATCAAGTCCTGTGTCAAGAATGTTTGACATGTGAAATGCCAGCTCAAGAGATTCTCGGGCAGTCTGTGCAGCCTCCGGATCCATACAAATAGACTGAAAAGGATTTCTGTTTTTGAAAAATTTGGTCCAATCAACCAACCTTAGAAGAAAGAGCCTGAAAGTTTAAGACAAGAATAGTAGCATACTGTTAACTAATTTCAGGACATTAAAAGCAAACTGACAAAGCAAGCATTGAGATGAACATACCTATAAGAAGACACATTATCCTTAGCTAAGTATGCAAATCCATTCAATTTAACAAATACTATCAATTGAAGGGCATGCAAGAAGCTATAAGGCTAAACCAAACAGTTATGTCTAAAGAAGGTAACGCCAATGCCATCAAAGTGACTAAAAATGAAAGAAACTAAAAGACCAAGTATCCAAACAACAATAGCATTGCCATCGTCACAAGTCCATTTAATATATATATATATTTGATAGGCAATTCCCAATAAGAACAATTAAAACCATACAGGAAATGTCTTTGCTTAAATGTATACTCCATAGCATATGGCTTTTCCATGACAAACTTCCAACTCATCTCATATTTCCAATCATCAAACTTTAGAACAAATATTTTTCTCCACAACCAACATCAGCCCCTCTTCTTCCAACAAATCAACAGTCCCTTCACTGAGCTGCAACCCTTACATTCTATGGTACTGATGCTGTTAACAATAGAGTCCAGGCAAACTGGGGCAGCATCCTACAACATTCTGTAAGCATATGTGCTAGAGGTACTTAATTTTATGTGCTCCTTACTCCAACTACCAGGAAAACAATAATCTAATTTAAAATGTAAATAAATTTTAAGCTGTTAAACTGAGTATTTGCCTGCAAAACCTGGTCTAACAATGCAAGAATTTCTCAAAAATTGGTGAATAGATGAAAAAACATGAAATAGAAAATATAGGTGGCTTTCGTTAATAATAATTCTATTTCAAGGATGTAATCACTCCATGATGTTAAGCTAAAAGGAAAAACGAACAGAGAAAAACACACGCTCCCCCAATATCCCAACTCTTCCTACCTTCTATACATTTAAATCCAACAGAGATTTCACATTAAAACCAACAAAGAAACAACAAGAATATCTTCTAGACTCTGCAGAGGAAACCGATACAAACAGAAAATGCATAAGCCTGCCTAGAAGGGAATGCAGAAAGAGCAGCTTAATTTCAGAGGTAAGCATACAGCGAAATTGTTGCAAAGGCATTAGATCTAGAAATTTAAGAAGCAACAAATAATAAAAGCAATTAATGAGTAAACATTATTGAATCAGGAGCATGTCTAGGCCTTTCATTAGCCATAATCAAGAGCTGCACCCAATTTGCAAGCACAGGATACTAAGTGTCTCAGAATATCCTCTGAAAACACATCCCCATTTCTCATACATGATGAACCCACTAAAACCCTGATACATACCCTAAATCAGAATAGCTAAACAAAATTATAGATCAAAAGAACACATTTCCAAACGGTACTAACACCCAACCATTAAAAAATAGCCCAGCTCAGACAAACAAAAATCTGCTGAACTCTTTCATGTTTTGATGCAAACTCTGTAAGGTTCACCATCACAACAGCAGCATGATTTTTTGTCAAACAATTTTCTGCATTTTTCATCGAACACCTCGCATGCATCATCCACCACTACAACAAAACTCAACTAAAAAATATTCAGAAAAATGAAAGGACTTAATGGAAAACAATTTTCAACAATGCCAACTCAAGGAAACAAACAAATAGATTCGAATTCAACAAACCTTCAGCTTCCCACTAGAAGAAAGCCTGTTGCCAAATTGGGTAGGGCTAGGGTTTGAAATCAAAATTCAAAGGAAGAGTGAAGAGAGATCTTGGAAAAGGAGATCTAAAAGATCAGTTCGCCGAGCCGAAACGGGGTTCGGGAAAAAATTGCTAATTCAAATTCCCTTCCAGGGAAAATTAACGTTTCGATTTTTTTTATTTCTTAATAATTAAGAACGGAGCGGCGGAGGCCCGGAGAAGCGGAGGCCCATTAATTTTATTTTTATTTTTAATTATTTGTCTCACCTATTTTTCAAAGATAGCTCTTACGAAACATACTCAAATTTGTTTTTTTTTTTTGTTTTTTTTTTAATTTCTCGAATTATAATTTTTCTTAAATATTAAACTATATTTTTTTATTAAAAATAAATGATAATATTTTAATTTTTCAATAATAAATTATAATATTTAAGAAGTTCACATAAACTTTTTATCCATCTTAAAGGGGTTTTTAAATCAATAAGATATTAAATTATAAAGAACTAATACAAAATAATTATCTAAAAATAATAATATAATGATAAATTTTAAAATTAATAAAATTAATAAGGGAAACATAAATTATGTATTTTTTTTTATTAAAAATATAACATTTTACTAAAAAATTATAAAATGTAGATATTAGTATCTTAATAAATCTATAAATTCTGTTTTATTAGTAAAAATAAATTATAATATTTTGGAAAATGATCATTATTAGTAATATTTTATTTAAAATGAATTATATGAATAAATATAATTTTTTTCAAAAGACAAATAATTTATTTTTGTAATACATTTATATACATTTAAGTGTAATAATATATAAAAATAATTAAAAATCATGAAAATTAGGTCAAAATATTCTATAATTTCAAGAAACCTAAGTGATTTAAAATTGTCTATGTTAAATCACTTTGTTTTTCATTCATCTCTTTGGAATTTTCGTACAAGGGTATCATTGTCAAACTAGACGAAATTTATAGATTAGCTTCTTTAGAATGTCTAATATCACATAAAAATAATTTTAAGTATAATACTCTAGAAAAAGAGTTGGGAGAATTTTGAGAAACACAAATGATCCAAACTATATCTTTGTGAATCTCTTACTTGTGTTACCATGTTTGAAAATTTTTCATGGGGCACATATAGTCCAAATATAACAAAACTTGGATCGTTAGAGTCATTATCCGGTCTATTATTTGATAAAAATAATTTGAATTTTTAATATTTTATCAAAAAGTCTTAATAACTTAAAAATCATAAGCTAGTCAAAATACCAAAAACCAAGGTATTTCACGTTCATGGGAAACCCATTTTTTCCATGAAAACGACCTTCATGAACTCAATCTATTAGGCTATGTTTGGTTCCCAAAAAATGCTAAGGAAAGGAAAAAAATGCAGGGGAAAATGATTTTCTTTAGTTTGGATGATGTGGAAAATATGATGGAAAAAAAATACAATGGAAAATATTAAAGAAAATATCGTAATATTTTCCCCATTATTTTCCTTAAAAAATAATGAGGAAAATAAGAGAAAAGAGAAGGGAAAAGGGGAGGAAATTTTATTGGGCTCTTCTTTGCCCAGGCTTCACCTCTAACTTCCTCTTTATCGGTGGCTATGACATTTCACCGTCGTCAACCCTTTCAACGACCACCAGTATCACTCCGACCACCTTCCAGTGCCGAAAACCATAACTTCTTGTCGATCCTCACTCCAAGTCTCAAGCCTAGATCCATCAGATCTTCGCTGTTCATCTCGTCGGTCTTCCCTACAAATTTTTGAACCTGAAAAGCGCTCCAAAATATGTGAAAAATGGTGAAAGATCAAAGCTTCGGGTCACTCTTGATGTGTCAGAGGGGCGGAAGAGGAAGAGACCTGATTAGGGAAATGTGGTGACTAGGGCTAGGGTTTCGAGGAATGCGAGTTTGAGGCCGAAGGAGCGGGTTTATTACAAGAAGGTTGTGTATGATGGGGTGAATTTGCAGTGGGCGATGATGTGTATGTGAAAAGAAGGGAAAATGCGAGCTCGGATGATGAAGAATTGCAAGTGGAGGAGTGTAGGGTATGTTTCAAGTCGGGAAGGGCTGTGATGATTGAGTGTGATTATTGTCTGGGTGGGTTTCATTTGAAGTGTTTGAAACCACCGTTGAAGAAGGTTCCAAAAGGGGATTGGATATGCCATTTTTGCGAGGCCCGGAAATTGGGTAAGGAGGTTGTGCTTCCAAAGCCACCCAAAGGGAAGAGACGGAAGAGAACTGCAAGGGAGAAGCTTCTTTCCAGTGATTTATGGGCGGCTCATATTGAAAAGTATAGTCCTTTATCTTCTTTTGCTAAATTGTCTGTTTGATTACTGATAAAATGTGGGAAAAGGAAGCGAATCAATTTGAAACTTGAATGCTATGTCGTTCATTATAAAGTGAGTTTGACATAACTATTTGGGTTGATTGATTTGAGTTTTTAATTTCTAAGGAGCAAAATGACCAAAAACATGGGACTTGAAATTCTGTTTTCTTTTATTTTCTGGTGCTTCTGAGGGACAAGAAAAAAGAAAATGATATGAATTCTTATTCTTTTATTGTAGTAGTAATTGTGTGGACTATGGATCATTTTTTTTATGTTGGAGATGTGCATATGTGGAAAGAAGTGGATGGTACTTACTGGTTTCGGAGGCGATGGTATATCATCCCTGAAGAGATTGTGTTGATTGTAACATTTAACCTATTTACTGGAAAATGACTTCTTAAATATATCTTCAACCTTGAAAATGGAGAAGTGAAGTCTTAGGCAAGCATTTCATAGAGTGACTTTTTTCTTTCAGTTTTGTATTAAATATATCTCCAAATAATCCAACTGGTCATGCTGCATCAAGAAGACAATCAAAGGAACTGGTACCGTTTGCAAAGGCAAATGGATCAATCTTTGAATGAGACTGATATCTTTCTATCAATCTATTCCAAGAGTTCAATTTTTATTTTCCTGAAATTTTTTTATTATTCAACAAATTGATAACCATCTAACATGAATTTATGATTTTATTTTCCTTTCATTTTTCCTTTATTTTTTTCATGGTTAACCAAATAAAAGAAAATGAATTTTTTTTTCCCTTGAATTTTCCATGGATAACCAAACAAGTGAAAAATTTTATTTTCCTTTCCTTAGCTTTTTCTTTCATTCTATTTTTCCTCCCAATTTTCTTTCTCTCGCATTTTCCGGGAACCAAACATAGCCTTAGAGTTGGTTGAAAGAAATTAGGGTTTACTTGTTGTAGGTTGAAAGGTATTACCAAATTCCCGCTCAAGTAGTAATATCATAATTATTTTCATACACTTCCTAATAATTTATTGTAGACCCCCTTTAGAGAGCAAGGAGGTTTAGCTTCTTTTAAGGGATTTTTTGATAGCATAGGGGGGGGGGGGGGGCTTTTCTGCTGAAGGAAGCCAGATGGGGTGTGCAGCAAGTTGTGATGACAGGCCATGCTAGTAGGTGAAGGTGCCATGCTGCTGATGCGAGGAACAGTGCAGCAAGTAGTGGCTTGCCAAAGAAGATAGGAACAGGGGGGAAAAAAAGAAAGGGAAAAGGAGGAGAGCTTGACAAGAAGAAGGAGGGGGGCAGACGGATTTTCTGGATATAAGCTTGGACGTCCTGTGGGCTTTGGCCGGAGAGATACTTCCACAGGTATGAATATTATAGGCTTGTTGATTGATTTGGCTGTTTATATTTCCTCCATAAATCTTGCCAATGTATGCATGTTGCTTGGTTTGCATGAGTTTCTCGTTTGTTATGGCCATCTTTGCTCTTGGATCCTATTAGTTGTATGAGCTCCAAGGAGTAGAAACTCCTTTTCTCCGCGCATAGGCACGTCCCTTTTGCTTCGGGTGCATGGGATCCATGTAAATATGGCTACCTTTTCCATACCCATCCCCGCAAAGACTCCCGAAGTCGCCATTCTGCACGCATGGGGTCCAAACATGCAAGCCGCCTCTGCCATCTCTGTCGTCCGCCTCTTCTTTGCCGTCGGCGGCATGTTTTGCTCTTCCCGTGGTCTCCATTGGGACGAGGCTCGGCGTATGGTTAGCGCGGTCAGTGACTGACCAGCAAGGGGACACGCCTTCGACGCCTGCTGCGGCTGCGGCATTCTCCTCAACACCGTCGCCATGCAGCTGGAAGAGGAGGGACGTTCGACACGCGTCGTCACCATGCAGCTGGAAAAGGAGGACGTTTGACACACGTCGCGAGCCAGGACCGCCGGATGACCGCAGTTCCCGCGCTCTGCACTGCCGGGATTGAGAGGGCGCTGGAGTACGTGGACGCGCCGGGAAGAGGATGGGCGTCAGCTGCCGTCCTCTGGCGTTTTTTTCCCGACGTGGTGGTGTCGTCGCTGCCACTGCGGGGGGGGGGGGGGGTGACGAAGACGTTGAAGCCAGACGCGGGGGGGAGAGAGCCAAGAGGAAGATGAAGTTCTGGGTTTTGGGCCTGGGATAAGGCACTAGGCCCAGTCTTGTGTTTGGCTTTGGGCTTGTGTTTTGCTTTAGGCTTGGGTTTGAATTTGGAGCCCAAGCCCAAGCCTATGCCTTGAGTTTTGCCCATTGAGTCTTGCCCATTGAGTTTTGCCCATTGATGTCATTGGACTTGGGCTTTAAGTTGGAGCCCAGGCCCATTTACATTGATGAAGGCCTCATGCCAATTCCCTTTATTTAAAATGGCCCATGTCCACTTCAAGTTAGCCCATCAGGCTACCCATTTCCTAAATAATCCTTTCTAAAAAGAAAACAAAACCTCTAATGTCCATAATTAATTAATCAAATCATTTCCTTTTATTTGTTATCTTATTTTTACCCATTTAGTTAACTCATCTTCGAGGTAATTAAAAGACAAATTATTATTATTAATTATATTTTTATCTTGAAGCTTATATTATTTAATTTCACTAGTTTAAACATCATGATCTTTAATTGTTGCTATTACTTCGTACGCATCTATTTATCATCTTTTAAAATCTCAGTCATCAAAGTTAACTTCTAATCCTTGAAAAATCCCACATCCTAATCTAATCTTTCAATAATCTATGTAAATCTCATTTTCATCAATTAAAAATTATCACCATATATGTCTAGCTATTCAAAGTCTAAAGCTTTCAAAGAAATCATGTGTCTTAATTTAATTATTCAATGATTAGTTCGAATCTCATCATCACCCATTAGAGTTATAATCCCATATTTATGTACTAATTTAAAATTCAACCCTTCCGAAATGCAATGTCCTAGCTTAATTTGCAAACTCCTAAAAATTCCACTATTCCTTTTATTCGGTTTAAACGATTATTTTCGCTAATTAGTATTATCGTCCTATATTAGTTTATTTATCCAAAATCCGACCCTTTAAAAAGATCCAATGTCATAAGTTAATTCTCAATCCTAAAATCCCACTTTGTCTAAATGTTATTTTCTTTAGTTAGAATTACAATCCTATATTCTCCTATCTATCTATGCCAATCCTTCAAAAATCCCGAGTTTTAATTTAATTCTTCAAATACTTGTTTAAATCTTATTTACATAAACTGAATCATTATCCCGTATTTATTAGTTATTTCAAAGTCTAATCCATAAAAAAATCCCATGTCTTAATTTAATTCTTCAAATATTCATTTAAATCTTATTTTCATCAATTAGAATTTTAATCATGTATTTATCTAGTTATTTAAAGTTTAATTCTTCGAACATTCCATATGTTAATTCAAATTTTCAGTCTTAAAAATTCTACAATTCATTTAAATCTTATTTTCATCACTTAGAATTACAACCCCGTATTTATTTAGTTATTTAAAGTCCAATTTTTCAAAAATCTCAATTTAACTTTCAACCTTAGAAATTCTATTATTTGCCTGAATGTTATTTTCGTTAACTAGAATTCTTATCCTCTATCATTTCATTCATTTAAGTTCCAACTCTTCAAAAATTCAACGTCCTAACTTAATTTTCAATTTTAAAATTCCATTGCTCCTTTTCTATTCGTTTAAAATATTGTTTCCGTTAATTAGCATTATTATTCCATATTATCTGTTTATTCTAATTGTTAAAATTTAATTCATCAGAATCCGACTTCCAAATCTAATTTCCAATCTCAAAAACTCCACCGTCCATATATAAATTCTTAAGTTTTCAATCTCTAAATTCACATCTTCAAATCTCTAAAATTCCATCTTTCATAATTATTTACCTAATCTTTAGTATTTCATTATCATTATTATTTCACTCATTTATTTATTCCCTTATTTGTTTATTAAAATTCCGATTCCCAAATTTAGTTCTCTGAAATTCCAATTCCTTTCAAATTTAATTTTGAAAATTCTCATTCTTCTAAAGATCCAATTTTTAAATAATATCTAAAACTCCAATTTTCAAATAAAATTCAAAAATCCAGTTTTCCCTTAAACAGTTTTGATTTCTATTTGGTGACGCATGTGATATATTTTGTGCTCATTATTATACACTGACCTCATTTTTATGATAGCGCATTGCTCGTTCGTGGCCCAGGTATGCATCACTCTCATTCTGATACTTCACTATACATGTTCCGATTCTCGTATGTGCATGATCATCCAGGATATTCATTGATTTCCTCATCGATTGCCATGATTGCTTCATTTTATTAGTAGAGACCCGACTTTAGGGACTTAGAGGGGTGCTATGGCCTTTCACCGTACCTTCCCGATAAGTAATCTGACCCCCGAGCCCGATCCGGTTTTTCGCAGACCGTCTTTTCCAAAATAAGGAGTCTCACTTAGGGTTTTTCTTTCTTATTTTGTTTACCCTTTTTAAAAATAAAACAAAAATAAGTGGCAACTCCAAGTCAGTTTTCATAATCAAATAAAATCATATTTTCAAACAAAAATCGAGCTCGCCATCGAGTGGGAAACGCATGAGCCGAAATGCGGGATCCACATTTATAGAAGTCAAATTTAAAATATAATATTTTCTTTCACTTTTTTTTTTGGCAATCAAACAATCGAAAAAGTAGAAAAAAAATGACTTAAAAATACTAAAAATTTACACCCATTCAAAAACCTAATTTCTAATCACATTTTCTCAAAGAAAAGACACTGTTTTAAAAATCGGCCGATCGAACTATTGGTGACCTCTTCGGTTCACTCGTTTGACCCATCCGGTTCGGTTGAGCCGGCCGGTTCTTGTAGAACCAGATGGGTCCTCCTTTTCCCTGTTTCTTTTTTTGGCAAAATGGGCCAAAATCTCCCCCTTCTCTTCCCAGCCCAATAGTCCAACCCCACTCCTATTATTGCAAAATGGACCATTAGAGCCTCCATCAACCCAATAGCCATTTGGTTTAGTGTTGGCTTTAAAATAATCATCAGCTTTGCTGTTGCAACAAGGACCTTGAACCGTAGATCTTAAGTTTCAAATAGGATAGGATATCTCTCCACTCTGCTAGTTTTTGCTTGTTTAGAAGCCTAACAAGAAACAACTAGATAGGCTATTTCAAAAAATAATATATATATAATTACATAATTCGATTTTTTTTCATTCAATACAATTTTTTTCCATTTTCAATATATTTTCATATTTAAATATTGTATATATATATTTTTAACAAATTTAAAATATTGATCCATTTATATAAAAATGAATAAATACTATTACAATTATTATTATTTTTAAATTATATATATTTTAAATATTTTAAAATTATTTTTAATTTTAATAAAATATAAATTATATATTTATGACATCACCAATGCGACCGCCGTTTGACCATGGGTCCGACCAGTAAAGTGTAAAGGGGTAATTTTTTCGATTCTAAAAACATTGAGAAAATATGAAGAGACAAGAAAAATAAAAGAAGGTAAAATATAAAATGAGATTACAACCTCTAGTGTCTCTTCTAAGTAGAGATGAAAAATCTCAACTTCTTCATGTTTGTATTCAACTTCTATACCATTTTCTCTTAGGTTATGTTTAGTTCCCAAAAAATTTAAGGGAAAATGCGGGGAAAATAAAATATAAAAGAAAAGTAAAAGAAAATAAAAAGTGAAAAAAAATTTTAAAAAAATATATTAGAAGTCGATAAATTATTTTTATTTATTATTTTAAACTTATTTTACTTATTTTAATTTATCGGTATAAATATTAAATAATTTAAAAATATATAACTTTTTAACTAGTTTTAATTATATTTGATTTTCTTTAATATTTTTTATAAGAAAAGCAAACATGAGAAAAAAAAATTTTATATTTTTTTTATTTCCATAATATTTTTCGGGAATCAAATACAATCTTAATAAATTTTCAAAGAAGAAGAATAAGAAAAGAAAACCTAAGGAAATAAAGAAATATGAGTTAATATAAATACCCTTATTATTTACATTAGGGTGTAAAACAAAGGGAATAGAAGGTTTCCTTGGTACTTTAGTAGTACAATAGTTGTTGTTGTTGTACTATTAATATGAAGTAGTTGTACAATAGAATATCATTCGCCTTATATCATAGGCCTTCTAGTGGGAAGGCCAACTACAAACTGTAACGCTTTTAATATATCCCCAAATATCAAGTATATCCCCCTTGTCTTGCAATGCCCAATTCTTCGTATATGTGTAACATTTGGTAACCTCTATAAATGTGACACGTGACACTTCTAATATATCCTCTAATTAAATACACTTATTAGTTAAAATAATTATTTTGTAGCTTATTTCTATAATTTTGAGGTTATTTAAATTTCCTAATTATTTTTAATTTAAGTGGATTTTTACTTATTATATAATTTTTTTTTAAACTAAAAATTTCCTATCTAACAATTCAGGATGTTACAATTAATTAGTAAAAATTTTAAAGTTTTAAATTATTTTAAAAACTACTAAAATTTTGAAGAATTTAGTTCATTAAATCTCATTTGCAACTTCGAGTTTTTATATTGTATTAAAAAAAATAACTTTTCATTTTTAAAATTATGATTATATTGATACTAAAATGATAAAATATTTATAGTAAGATAAATTTTGGGCCGAGGTCAATGGGTGAATCTTCAACTCAAATCTAGGTCGGATTAATATTTCTTAATCCAATTAGCTTGTATAAACAACAAAATAGATGATGTTTAGAAGCAATTTTAAAGACTTTGTCAAACACCTAGAAAATTCTTAAACACGAAGGAAAAAAAAAGTTTATTTATTTATTTTAATATTAGAAATTAGTGCTAGTCATCAACCATTTTGTTAGAAGTCATTAATTTGAGTCGAACAAAGACGAACGATATGAATGTCAAAGTTGAATGAAAATTATTCCACATGATACAGAGCATAGCATAGACTTGGTCCCCCTGTCATCGTATCTCCATATCCAGGACAATTTGATTACTTATCCCGGAAGTACCATCCAGAAGACTCCAGGGTTTATCACCAGTACATCACCTGTACCCATAATTTTCTTCGGCGGACGTAGGCAGAACAGGTTTATCATCTCTGTATGCATGAATTTCTTCGACAACCGCGTAGTTGGAGGTCTTTTTTTAAGTCTTCTTTCACTTCTATATAAGAACAGAGCATCACATGGTTTTTAAACACCATTCTCTACCTCTCTCTCAGACCATGAAACTCCACTGCTCATGGATGGTGGTACTGGCCACACTATGTGTAGCTCCGCTGTGCTTCGCGATGGAGCCCGTCTCCGAGTCGGATAAACTCGGAAGCTTGCCTGGACAACCACATGTCAGCTTCCAACAGTTTGGTGGATACGTAACCATTGATGAAAAGCAAGGCAGAGCTCTTTTTTACTACTTTGTTGAAGCAGTAACTGATCCTACTGGCTCAAAGCCTCTTGTTCTCTGGTTAACTGGAGGTAATTAGTATCAAATTCTTCTTCTCTGGCATCTTATTAAGGTAAGTAGATAAAGTTAGAATCATTTCATTCTTGGTCTCTGAGTAGTGGAATTTATTTTGTAGGACCTGGTTGTTCGTCCCTAGGAGGGGGGGCTTTCATGGAACACGGCCCTTTTAGGCCCCACGGGAACACTCTGTTCAGGAATAAGCATAGCTGGAACAGAGGTGTGTTGTAGATTTTGGACAAAGTTGTTTTCAATTTCAATCAAGTGTGGTAGAATTTATTAGTATTTAGGGCACTTTGCTCAATTTTTCTCGACTATGATATGAATTAAATTACTAAAATGATGAAATTTACCTCTGAAATTCTTCTATCACAGAGGCAAATATGTTGTATGTGGAGTCACCAGCTGGAGTTGGGTTTTCTTATTCTCGTAATAAGTCCTTCTATGACGATATAAATGATGAAGTCACAGGTTCATTTTTTATCCCCTTTTGTCAATGATTTCAACTAAAGTTGCTTAACATTTGTCTTCAAACGTACTGATATTTGGATGTTTTTCTTAAGCACGAGACAATCTCGCATTCTTGGAGGGCTGGTTCATCAAATTTCCAAAGTACAGGAACAGAGAATTATTCATTACAGGGGAGAGTTATGCAGGTAATTTTAGTGAAGACCTGTTATTCAGGTTAAGACAATCATCTGAATTCATGGTGAATTCATCAATTTTTATTTTCTCTTCCTATTTTAATTGAAGGTCTCCTTTTAATTTTATGTTAGGTCACTACGTTCCGCAACTTGCACAGCTCGTTATTAATTCCGGCAAGAATTTCAATTTGAAAGGAATCCTTGTGAGTAGAGAAAATGGAAAATTTGCATTAAGTATACATTCTTAAAATAAATGGTTGGGCTAAAACTGATAATTGAGCTCGATTTGATGGCTGCATGCAGATTGGAAATCCTCTTCTAGAATTCGATACTGATATGAATGCCCAAGGAGACTTTTTCTGGTCCATGGATTGATTTCAGATTCTACACATGCACTTCTCACGTCCACCTGCAACTATTCCCAAATTATGCGATGGGTTTATAATATCAGCGAGTCTCTGTCGCCCGAGTGTTACGAGGTATATAACAAGTCTGCGGGAGAAATTGGTGGATCAGTTGACCCATTTGATGTTCTTGGGGACAAATGTTTATCATCGGTAAGGTTTCATTTCTTCACTCCAGTTGGTGGGCAGAGGGAAGGAGAAAAAAAAAGACTTGTTTGTACTTGACTTTGATGGTAATATTTGGGTTTGACTCATGCAGGAAGAGGTCTGCCTAACAGATGAAGTGGACGTGTATCTAAACAGGAAAGATGTGCAGAAGTCTCTCCATGCCCAGCTTGTGGGCACGCCCAACTGGACTTTATGCTATCCGTAAGGATTCCACACTTTTCCAATTTACTCTATGGACGGGTTTACTTTATTTAAGGGGAAAGGAAAGGAAGGGAATCATTCCATTTCCTCTCTCCTCATCCGTGGGAAATCGATTTCGATTCCGGATTTCTTGGATCTGTTGTTTTAACATTGTTCTGTATTGCAGGGATAATGCCCACTTCTTGAAAGACGCTGTGATTCCATCTATTAATGTTGTGGAATGGCTTGTTAGGTCTGGGATCCGCGCCTCTGTTTACAGGTAGGTTCCATTCGTCTGATGATATGACATCTGGAAATGTTGGGTTTTTATTTACAATTATGAAAATAACAATTAAAAAATAAAATAAAATTGCAGCGGAGATCAAGATTCAAGGATCTCCCTAATTGGAACCAGGTCTTTACTGGAGGGATTGGCAAAGAAGCTGAAGCTGAAAACAACCGTGCCTTACAGAAATTGGTTCGAGAAGAAACAGGTTCACATATGATCATTCCACATACTAATTGAAATTGAAGGTGAGACAAATTAAAAATAAGTGACCGTAATGACCATGTTTTCCACTTTTCCTTTCCTCTTCAGGTGGGTGGGTGGACGCAAGTGTACGGTGATATCCTATCTTTTGCGACCATCAGAGGAGGTTCTCACACAGCACCCATATCACAACCGGCGAGATCACTGGCGCTGTTGACGGCATTTCTAGAAGGAAAGCCCCTCCCAGATGCATGAAACTCATCAATTTCATGGTTGAATGAATAAGTTGGAGGGGATGGTGTTTTATCTCGCCAGCAAATGTCACATCCTCTGTGTATGGATGTGTTTCATTTATATACATATAGTGGAAAAATAATTGTATCATGTAATTTGAATTTGGGTGTAAAAGTTTTAATAGTCTACACGAAGCCGCAAAAAATTGTGATTTAGTCATTTTTTAATAATAAAAAAATTAATGATTTTTTTTTTTTACTATGAAAAAAATAAATTTAAATCATTGGTGGGATGTAAGTTAATTTAATTTTTACTTATTTTTTGCTTGCATGATTCACTTATTGAGGAGAATAAAAGGAAAAATTACTCGTATTTCATACCTTTGAAATATTGCAAAATTTTTTTTTTCTGATAACCAAAACCATAAACATAAAAAAAACAAAATTTTAATATGATTTGACAATCAATCTAATATTACATCTGTAGAGTACATCAACACTTCAAAATTCATTGATCAAAAGAAAAGTTACAACTTAAAACAACATTTTAATTACGGTTGCATTTGCTAAAAAAACCTTTAAAATATAAATAATTAAATATATGTTAGAGACAAATTTGTTATTCATCACATAAGAAAAACTTCACCTCTCACATCTTAAGGAAATATAACAAAACTAATTTAGGTATCACAATCCAACATTTTCTATGTATTCAAATAACAAATAATTTTGGGATTAAATAATTATTTTTTATACATTTCCAAAATTAATACAATTTAGTCACTATCATTTTTCCAAGTAATAAAAATTATACGATATGATTATTCTTGTTTTGTATGTAGGAAAGAAAATACAATTTAGTTATTATTACTCAAAATTTTGTGGAAATATTATGTAGTTTAGTTATTATGTTTTGAAAAATAGTAAAAAAAAAAAGGAAATATTTATTTAAATAAAAATTTTAATGAAGTCTATTCTTCTTGTATTTTTTATTTTTTAAAATTCTTTTATATATTTATTAATTATGAATCTTCTTTTCCCCTTTAAAAACCTTCCAAAGAACTTTAAAGATCTAGGAGAAATTTGAAAAGCTTCAAACAAAGGATTTGAACCTCCTGTGGTCCTCTTCTCTTGACTGAGAATTTAGGATTTCCCTAGTTTATAAAGATTGAGGGGATTTTCTATTATCTTAGGCTATGTTTGGTTATTAGAAGGTTTAAAAACAAATACAAGAGAGAGAAAAAAATGAAAGAAAGAAGAAAAGAAAAGGAAAGAAAAGAAAATAAATAAATTATTTTTATATATTACTTCAAACTTTTTTTACAAATTTAACTCTTCTATTTTTAATAATTTTAATGATTTTTAACTTTCTTTTGCATTTTATAGTAAAATCAAATACGAGAAAATAATTTTCTTTAACATTTTTCTTTTCGTTTCCTACTGCTTTGGAAAACCAAACATAACCTTAAAATTTAAATTTATTTCTCAAAATTGATAATTATTATTTTAGTTATTAATTCAATATTTTTATCTATTCTAATCCTCTAATTTTAATTGTTCAAAATCTGTTTCTGAATTTATGGACCCATATAATATTATTTTATTTATCAAAAACTCGTCTTGTCAACATAAGTTTAAATAACTTTTTTTTTCTATAATAAAAACATATTATTTTAGAATGATGTTTTATGTGTTATTACTTTAAATATAATTTCTACTACTAACTACGTAATAAGCAAATAATTAGGGTTAATAAAAAATAATTTTATTTATTAAATATATAAAAATTTATATTTAATAAGAATATAAAAATGAAATAATTAACATTTTTAACATGTCAAATACCTTGTAGTATTAAAAATTTTCAAATATTATAAATGTTAAAAGCACTTTGTAAAATGACCATAAAATGGAATCTAAATCTATTTTGTGAAAGTTCAAAAATATAAGCAAAATAAATAAAAGAAAAAATAATGCAAAACAAAATTTTTATTAAAATTAATAAATTATGTGATACAATCTTTATCATAATATTTTTTTTAAAATAATATATTCATCTAATTCTTTTAACTTGATTATAATTTGAAAGGTGACGATGAAAATAATAGAAGGAAGGAGGACAACCTTGGCGTCACTCATGACGTCCAAAGAAACACCACTGCAAATATATCTGCGTTCACACTGGGTACTTTTTTGAACGCATGGAAATTGTGCCCTTCCTATAATAAATTGGAGAATCAAGCTGTCTCCATAGCTTCTCTTTCTCTCTCGGTAACCATGCAAACCCAGTCTTGGATGATGATCCTGGCTGCAGTATGTGCAGCTCTGGTTCACTTCTGTTCATCAGCAGTGGAGTCCCACTCTGCCCAGGCTGATCAAATCAGTAGTTTGCCGGGACAACCCCGAGTCAGCTTTCAACAATTTTCGGGATACATAACCATAGATGTGGACAATTAAGCCTAACCCAAATCTCTTTTAATATTTTAAAACATTTATAATATATATATCCAAACCCAAACCTGGATGGAAAAGCAAGACTGAACTAGGTCTTCCGTTTTCATTAGGTGGAGTGATTATTTTGCGGCTGTGGCAGCTTGTAGCAGCAAAATAATAAAATAGCATGTTATTGTGAGATAATAACAAAACCAATCTATTTAACTTTCTAGAAAAATATAATTATATATATATATATATATATCATGTTATTTTGAGATAATAACAAAACCAATCTATTTAACTTTCTAGGAAAAAAAAAAATATATATATATATATTATAAATGTTTTAAAATATTAAAAGAGGTTTGGGTTAGGCTTAATTGTCCACACCCTTGGCCCAATAATTTTCGGGATACATAACCATAGATAACCATAAAATATTAAAAGACGATTTTGGTTAAAAAAAATTTATCCGTTCACCCTCTCTCTTAGGTGGTAAAAACTACCATATATTTATAATAACTTCTTCTACTACAATAATTTAAGAATAATTTTTTTAAATTACCCTATTGAGAAAAGTCCTCCATTTATATACATATAGTGAAAAAATAATTGTATCATGTAATTTGAATTTGGGTGTAAAAGTTTTAATAGTCTACACGAAGGTGGAAAAAATTGTGATTTAGTCATTTTTTAATAATAAAAAAATTAATGATTTTTTTTTATTATGAAAAAAATAAATTTAAATCATTGGTGGGATGTAAGTTAATTTAATTTTTCACTTATTATTTACTTGCATGATTACTTATTGAGGAGAATAAAAGGAAAAATTACTCAGTTATGCATGATTTTCGTATTTCATACCTTAGAAATATTGTAATTTTTTTTTTTTTTCTGATAACCAAAACCATAGATAAAAAGAAAAAAAAAACAAAAATTTAATGTGATTTGACAATCAATATAATATTTACATATGTAGAGTTAATCAATACTTCAAAATTCACTAATCAAAAGAAAAGTTACAACTTAAAACAACATTTCAATCGCGGTTGTATTTGCTAAAAAAACCCTAAAATATAAACAATTAAATATATATTAAAGACAAATTCATCATTCATCACATAAGAAAAACTCCACCTCTCACATCTTAAGGAAATGCAACAAAACTAATTTAGGTATCACAATCCAACATTTTCTATGTATTCAAATAACAAATAATTTTGAGATTAAAGAATTATTTTTTATAAATTTCTAAAATTAATAAAATTTAGTCACTATCATTTTTTCAAGTAATAAAAATTATAGATATAATTATTCTTATTTTGTATGTAGGAAAGAAAATACAATTTAGTTATTATTACCGAAAATTTTGTGGAAATATTACATAGTTTAGTTATTATTTTTTGAAAAATAGTGAAAAAAAAAGGAAATATTTATTTAAATAAAATTTTGATGAAGTCTATTCTTCTTGTATTTTTTATTTTTTAAAATTATTTTATATATTTATTAATTATGAATCTCCTTTTCCCTTTTAAAAACCTTCCAAAGAACTTTAAAGATCTTGGAGAAATTTGAAAAGCTTCAAACAAAGGATTTGAACCTCCCGTGGTCCTCTCCTCTTAACTAAGAATTTAGGATTTCCCTAGTTTATAAAGATTGAGGGGATTTTCTATTGTCTTAGGTTATGGTTGGTTCTTAGAAGGTTTAAAAACAAATACAAGAGAGAAAAAAAATGAAAGATAGAAGAAAAGAAAAGAAAATAAAATAAAATAAATTTAATTTAAAATAAATAAATTATTTTTATGTATTACTTCAAACTTTTTTTACAAATTTAACTCTTCTATTCTTAATAATTTTAATGATTTTTAATTTTTTTTTACATTTTCTAGTAAAATCAAATATGAGAAAATAATTTTCTTTAACAATTTTTTTCTTTTCCTACTATTTTGGAAAATCAAACATAACCTTAAAATTTAAATTTATTTTTCAATATTGATAATTATTATTTTAGTTATTAATTTAAAATTATATATATTCTAATCCTCTAATTTTAATTGTTCAAGATCTATTTCTTAATTTATGGACGCATACAATATTATTTTATTTTATTTATCAAAAACTCGTCTTGTCAACATAAGTTTAAATAACTTTTTTTTTCTATAATAAAAACATATTTGTAGACCCTTTTGTGGGACCCGGGAGAGAGTATTTTTTTTACTTATTTGCGTTTCTTTTTAAAATAAGGAGGGGACCCCTTTTTCTGCTGGAGGGAAGTCGGATTGGACGGGCAGCAAAAGAGCAAGGAGGCCATGCTGCTGATGGAGGAGGCCATGCTGCTGATGGGTGAACAGCAGAGCTGGTGATGGCTCTTCAAAGAAGAAAGAAACAGGAGAAATAGAGAAGGAGAGAGACAAGAGGGGATTGCTTGGAAGAGCTCGAGCGGAAGAGAAGCTGAATCATCTTCGCTTGAGTGGCACAGGTATGGCTACCATGAGTACTTTCACTTTGGATTTACTGGTTTTACTCCCTTGACATCTTTGATTTTAAGCATTTTTAGTTGAGTTTTGTTGAACCTAAGCTCGCATTACATCCACTTTACTTTATTCTCTCTCCAGTTTCTCTGTTTTCTCTTGTAAATGACTGAGGTGCAGTTTGCTTTCTTTGAGCTTTGCGTTTGATTAAATATACAATTAAAAGCTTACCGTTCACCCCACCTGTAGATCCATTTAATATGGCATAAAATAGAGTCGATTCTAACGGGTTGTTTGTTTAAAACATATTTGGTTTTCTTTGGAACCCTTTCCAGCTTTTGAAAATCTTTGGTCATTATTCTTGAAAACCATTTGGGAGCACAAACAGTTTTTTCAGAAACCCGTTGGTTGGCACCCCAAGACTCTTCTCATGGGATAGGTTTGTTATTGAAATCCATATGCAACCCCTTTCAAGCATTTTTAGTTTGGTTACCCTATATATTCAGCTACTACTGTGGGTTTCGGAAGGACCATCAGCAGTATCCAATGAGAGAGGTGTGACTCGGCCAACGATCTTATTGCTGTTTCAATCTTCCTGAGAGCCAACACTAACAAGAAGACATACAAATTCAGTAGAGGCTATCACAGTTACAGCTATTGAAATGCAGTTTCAGTCCAAGGAGAGTCTTCAGAAATGTCTTTAAGGATGTTTCTGAACAAGGTTCCTCACCACCGACCTCCATGTTTGAGCATGAAGAAGCTATAGCAGTCAACAAGTCAAATTCCTTGCTCCCAACTGGAGGCTTTAATCAAAGTATCCTCTCCTACACACACGTCAAAGTCCAGAGTAGAAGATGCATGGCCCATCAAACCTTTGTAAAACCTTTCAACCTTCATACTTTGCCATACCCTTCATCATACTCATTTCTTTATTTATCTCACTCACTGCAGCATCTCGTTTCATCCCCATTCATATCTTCATTTCCCCATCACCTTTTCTCTAGCTTCTCTCTCTACACCACCCTTCTCCACTACCCAAATACCCCACTTATCCGTCTCTTACCCGTTTCTCTCTCTATATTATCACCATACCCACACCATGTTTCTCCTCATTAGCCAAGACCATCTTGCATACCCACAAAGTTCATCACCTATTGCTCTTCATACCAAACATCTTCCATTTCATCGATCACCGAAAATCCTTTTTCTCACTATTTTAATGTTCCTTTCTTACCAATCCTCTTGCCATCTCACCCGCGTCTACGTTGCCCATGCGCACATGGCTGCCCAGATTGTTTTGAGTCTCCTCTAAGGTCCCGAATATACCTAGCCTTCATAGTGGCAGCAGGAACATAATATAAAAAAAAAGGGAAAGAAGAATGTATGGCATGGCAGGCATGAAACTATTTAAATATTTAGTTATTTAAAAGTCAAATGCATGAGTTTTTTTATACTTTTTTTATTCTTCATTAGTGGCATGGTTCCAGCAGGCTTCAAGGTGGTTTGTTATAATTTTTTTCTCTTTTCTCCCACGTGCCATCATTTTGTTTTTTTTTTTTTTTATCTTTTATCATTTTTTTTTATTATTTTTTTTATTTTTGATGTTAAAAGTTTTGTTTCTTTGATTATTTTATTTATTCTTTTATATATATATATATTCTCCATTAACTCTTTTAAAATTTCCTAAAATTTCAAAGTCCCAAATTTATTCATATATTCATTATTTATTATTTATTTTAAAAATGCCATTCTTGAAATAATTTTCTAAAATTCTAATTTTAAATTTAATTTCCTAATAATCAAATTTTTAAATTTAATTTTCCGAAAATTCCTAATCCCGAAAATTTCCCGTATTCCCATTAATCTATTTAATTATTATTATTTTATTTATTTATTCTAAAATACCATTTTAAACAATTCATTTAAAACTTTCGATTTCCGAATTAAATTGTTATTTCTGAAAATTCTGATATTCACATTAATCTATTTAATTATTATTATTTTAGTTATTTATTTTGAAATTCCATTTTAAACAAATCTTCAAAATTCCAATTTCTGAACTTAATTTCCGATTTCCAAAATTCTAATTTCTTTAAAATTTAATATCCAAAATTCCAATTCTTAAATTTAATTCTTAAGACTCTAGTCTTCAAATAATTTTCGAGACTTTAATTTCCAAATAAATCTCAAAAATCCAATTTTCTCTCGAACAGTTTTAATTCCACTCCGATTTTTAAATAATGTTCTATTTCTTTTAATTTTTACACAAGCAAGAATAATGAATCCTCATAATTCCGAAATAATGCGATTCGTGAGACTAATTCATGCAATATAAATCGGGCTTTGGTGGGGGCCCAACATATGTGATTTCCTTATGATTGATTGATTGTTTGTTTGATTTAATTGGCATGCATGATCGATTTTATTTTGCTCTATGACATGCTCGAAATTATTCCTTAATTGTGCACTAACCTTAATTCTTGATAGCACTTTATGGATCACTGCCTAGGTACGCATCCACACCCACTCAGGTCATTTTCTGTATGCATGCTTTGATTCTCATATATGCATGATAGTTCCGGATATTCATTGTTTCCCTCATCAATTGTCATGATTGCTTCATTTTATTAGTAGATACCTGACTTTAGGGACTTAGAAGGGTGCTACGGTCCTTACCGTACCTTCCTGATAAGTAACCTGACCCCCGAACCCGATCCGGTTTTTCGTAGACCACCTTTTCCAAATAAGGAGTCACACTTAAGGTTTTTCTTTCTTATTTTGTTTACCCTTTTAAAAATAAAACAAAAATAAGTGGCGACTCCAAGTCATTTTCAAAGTACAATCGAGTTTCGCCATCAAGTGGAAAATGCATGAGCCGAAATGCGGGGTCCACACTATTATTTTAGAATGATGTTTTATGTGTAATTACTTTAAATACAATTTCTACTACTAACTACGTAATAAGCAAATAATTAGAGTTAATAAAAAATAATTTTATTTATTAAATATATAAAAATTTATACTTAATAATCAAGTATCATTTAATAAGATCATAAAAATGAAATAATTAACATTTTTAACAAGTCAAACACTTTGTAGTATTAAAAATTTTCAAATATTATAAATGTTAAAGATATTTTCTAAAATGACCGTAAAATGGAATCTAAATCTATTTTGTGAAAGTCTAAAAATATAAGCAAAATAAAAAAAAAGAAAAAATAATGCAAAACAAAATTTTTATTAAAATTAATAAATTATGTGATACAATCTTTATGATAATATTTTTTTGTAAAATAATATATTCATCTGATTCTTTTAACTTGATTATAATGTGAAGGGTGACGATGAAAATGTTTTCTTAATTTGAGAGAATAACGAAACAATTAATGACTTGATTTGGAATGATATCGTTCAAAGGTAAAAATCGTTGTATGAAATACTTATATCGTTTTTTGAACTTGTAAGAAGATTTCATTAAGGAAATTTGTTAATAAAAAAATTTTATTTATTTTATTTTCATTTAATTTCAATTAAAATACTTGTTCCCTTTTAATATAGTATTTTCCCATATATCACCTTTTTAATACATGTGACGTTTCAAAATGGTACTTATATTAATCCCAAATTTGATCCAAAGCCACGTTTTTTTAACATCTTTTTAATAATAATTTATTTCAGCGAAAATTTGGATCTATGACAACTTTCTTCCTTCAAATTACATTCCTTTCTCCTCGGGATCTGAATACACGATGGGACGTGTCTTTTAAATAGTACAACCAGGAACGTGTGGACTGAAATTGTATGCTTGGATCAGTGATCAGTGAGTTTCTTTTCTCACGGGAAAGTAGAAGGAAGGAGGACAACCTTGGCGTCACTCATGACGTCCAAAGAAACACCACTGCAAATATATCTGCGTTCACACTGGGTACTTTTTTGAACGCATGGAAATTGTGCCCTTCCTATAATAAATTGGAGAATCAAGCTGTCTCCATAGCTTCTCTTTCTCTCTCGGTAACCATGCAAACCCAGTCTTGGATGATGATCCTGGCTGCAGTATGTGCAGCTCTGGTTCACTTCTGTTCATCAGCAGTGGAGTCCCACTCTGCCCAGGCTGATCAAATCAGTAGTTTGCCGGGACAACCCCGAGTCAGCTTTCAACAATTTTCGGGATACATAACCATAGATGTGGACAATTAAGGGTGTGGACAATTAAGCCTAACCCAAACCTCTTTTAATATTTTAAAACATTTATAATATATATATATATATATATATATATATATATATATATATATATATATTTTTTTTTTTTTTCTAGAAAGTTAAATAGATTGGTTTTGTTATTATCTCAAAATAACATGCTATTTTATTATTTTAGTCAAAAAATTATAAAAATTAAAATTAAAAAAGATCTAATAGGAATGAATTGAGCTCGAATTGAACGTCTTATGTTAGAAGTTAGAAGTTAGATTGGATCAAGATTTGGATTGAATGTTTATTAATTTAGATTGGATTTGGGTTAATTGTAAACCCAACCCAAACCCACCCGAGTTGCATCTTCCAATAGCAATCCCAGTTAAGCTAAATTTTATGGCCATTTAATTCGGAGGATGGTTAAGGCTATCAATTTACCAACTTTATGGTACACATGCTCTTGATTCATGTTTGGGAGTTACCGTATAATACATGCACTGTGAGCCATTTAGCTGGAAACAAAAAGTTTACAGAAATGAGAGTGCTAGGCGGATTGAATTTCAAATGCGTTGCGGGCCCCTCTATTTCCTACAGCTAGCTTTCATCCAAGTATGGCAATAATGTGGCCAAGTTGCTGCTACAAGCTGCCACAACCGCAAAATAATCACTCCACCTAATGAAAACGGAAGACCTAGTTCGGTCTTGCTTTTCCATCCAGGTTTGGGTTTGGGTTGGGTTTACAATTAACCCAAATCCAATCTGAATTAATAAACATTCAATCCAAATCTTGATCCAATCTAACTTCTAACTTCTAACATAAGACGTTCAATTCGAGCTCAATTCATTCCTATTAGATCTTTTTTAATTTTAATTTTTATAATTTTTAGACTAAAATAATAAAATAGCATGTTATTTTGAGATAATAACAAAACCAATCTATTTAACTTTCTAGAAAAAAAAAAAATATATATATATATATATATATATATATATATTATAAATGTTTTAAAATATTAAAAGAGGTTTGGGTTAGGCTTAATTGTCCACACCCTTGGCCCAATAATTTTCGGGATACATAACCATAGATAACCATAAAATATTAAAAGACGATTTTGGTTAAAAAAAAATTTATCCGTTCACCCTCTCTCTTAGGTGGTAAAAACTACCATATATTTATAATAATTTCTTCTACTACAATAATTTAAGAATAATTTTTTTAAATTACCCTATTGAGAAAAGTCCTCCATTTATATATATATAGTGAAAAAATAATTGTATCATGTAATTTGAATTTGGGTGTAAAAGTTTTAATAGTCTACACGAAGGTGGAAAAAATTGTGATTTAGTCATTTTTTAATAATAAAAAAATTAATGATTTTTTTTATTATGAAAAAAATAAATTTAAATCATTGGTGGGATGTAAGTTAATTTAATTTTTCACTTATTTTTTACTTGCATGATTACTTATTGAGGAGAATAAAAGGAAAAATTACTCAGTTATGCATGATTTTCGTATTTCATACCTTAGAAATATTGTAATTTTTTTTTTTCTGATAACCAAAACCATAGATAAAAAGAAAAAAAAAACAAAAATTTAATGTGATTTGACAATCAATATAATATTTACATATGTAGAGTTAATCAACACTTCAAAATTCACTAATCAAAAGAAAAGTTACAACTTAAAACAACATTTCAATCGCGGTTGTATTTGCTAAAATAACCCTAAAATATAAATAATTAAATATATATTAAAGACAAATTCATCATTCATCACATAAGAAAAACTCCACCTCTCACATCTTAAAGAAATGCAACAAAACTAATTTAGGTATCCCAATCCAACATTTTCTATGTATTCAAATAACAAATAATTTTGAGATTAAAGAATTATTTTTTATAAATTTCTAAAATTAATAAAATTTAGTCACTATCATTTTTTCAAGTAATAAAAATTATAGATATAATTATTCTTATTTTGTATGTAGGAAAGAAAATACAATTTAGTTATTATTACCGAAAATTTTGTGGAAATATTACATAGTTTAGTTATTATTTTTTGAAAAATAGTGAAAAAAAGGAAATATTTATTTAAATAAAATTTTGATGAAGTCTATTCTTCTTGTATTTTTTATTTTTTAAAATTATTTTATATATTTATTAATTATGAATCTCCTTTTCCCTTTTAAAAACCTTCCAAAGAACTTTAAAGATCTTGGAGAAATTTGAAAAGCTTCAAACAAAGCATTTGAACCTCCCGTGGTCCTCTCCTCTTAACTAAGAATTTAGGATTTCCCTAGTTTATAAAGATTGAGGGGATTTTCTATTGTCTTAGGCTATGTTTGGTTCTTAGAAGGTTTAAAAACAAATACAAGAGAGAAAAAAAAAAAAATGAAAGATAGAAGAAAAGAAAAGAAAAGAAAAGAAAATAAATTTAATTTAAAATAAATAAATTATTTTTATATATTACTTCAAACTTTTTTTACAAATTTAACTCTTCTATTCTTAATAATTTTAATGATTTTTAATTTTTTTTTACATTTTATAGTAAAATCAAATATGAGAAAATAATTTTCTTTAACAATTTTTTTTCTTTTCCTACTATTTTGGAAAACCAAACATAACCTTAAAATTTATATTTATTTCTCAATATTGATAATTATTATTTTAGTTATTAATTTAAAATTATATATATATTCTAATCCTCTAATTTTAATTGTTCAAGATCTATTTCTTAATTTATGGACGCATACAATATTATTTTATTTTATTTATCAAAAACTCGTCTTGTCAACATAAGTTTAAATAACTTTTTTTTTCTATAATAAAAACATATTATTTTAGAATGATGTTTTATGTGTAATTACTTTAAATACAATTTCTACTACTAACTACGTAATAAGCAAATAATTAGAGTTAATAAAAAATAATTTTATTTATTAAATATATAAAAATTTATACTTAATAATCAAGTATCATTTAATAAGATCATAAAAATGAAATAATTAACATTTTTAACAAGTCAAACACTTTGTAGTATTAAAAATTTTCAAATATTATAAATGTTAAAGACATTTTCTAAAATGACCGTAAAATGGAATCTAAATCTATTTTGTGAAAGTCCAAAAATATAAGCAAAATAAAAAAAAGAAAAAATAATGCAAAACAAAATTTTTATTAAAATTAATAAATTATGTGATACAATCTTTATGATAATATTTTTTTGTAAAATAATATATTCATATAATTCTTTTAACTTGATTATAATGTGAAAGGTGACGATGAAAATGTTTTCTTAATTTGAGAGAATAACGAAAACAATTAATGACTATCGTTCAAAGGCAAAAATCGTTATATGAAATACTTATATCGTTTTTTGAACTTGTAAGAAGATTTCATTAAGGAAATTTGTTAATAAAAAAAATTTATTTATTTTATTTTCATTTAATTTCAATTAAAATACTTGTTCCCTTTTAATATAGTATTTTCCCATATATCACCTTTTTAATGCATGTCACGTTTCAAAATAGTACTTATATTAATCCCAAATTTGATCCAAAGCCACGTTTTTTTAACATCTTTTTAATAATAATTTATTTCAGCGAAGATTTGCATCTATGACAACTTTCTTCCTTCAAATTAGATTCCTTTCTCCTCGGGATCTGAATACACGATGGGACGTGTCTTTTAAATAGTACAACCAGGAACGTGGACTGAAATTGTATGCTTGGATCAGTGAGTTTCTTTTCTCAGAAGGAAGGAGGACAACCTTGGCGTCACTCATGACGTCCAAAGGAACACCACTCCAAATATATATGCGTTCACACTGGGTACTTTTTTGAACGCATGGAAATTGTGCCCTTCCTATAATAAATTGGAGAATCAAGCTGTCTCCATAGCTTCTCTTTCTCTCTCGGTAACCATGCAAACCCCGTCTTGGATGATGATGCTGGCTGCAGTATGTGCAGCTCTGGTTCACTTCTGTTCATCAGCAGTGGAGTCCCACTCTGCCCAGGCTGATCAAATCAGTAGTTTGCCGGGACAACCCCGAGTTAGCTTTCAACAATTTTCGGGATACATAAGCGTAGATGAAAAGCAGGACAGATCTTTGTTTTACTACTTTGTTGAAGCGGAAAATAACACAACTACTTTGAAGCCTCTGGTTATCTGGTTCAGTGGAGGTAAAATTTATGCTTTAAATTAACTGTAGCTGCTAAAGTTAGAATCATTTCTGAGTTTTTAACAGATCTAGCATTAATTTTATCTTTTTCCTTGTATAGGACCTGGTGTCTCCTCCGTGAGAGGTGGAGCTTTCGCCCAACATGGCCCTTTTAGACCCAGTGGCGATATCCTACTCACCAATAAATACAGTTGGAACAGAGGCACGCCACAAAATACTTTTCTCTCCTTTTTTATTTTGTAGGAGGGTGCTACTTGGCTGTAGTGATGGAAAGGAAAATGACCCCAAAAGGGGCCGTAGTCAAGTAATGAACTTCATATTTTTTTTATTTCTTTATGTTACAGAAGCAAACATGTTATATCCGGAGTCACCTGCTGGAACTGGATTCTCTTATTCTGCTAATACGTCCTTCTACACCAACGTAAATGATGAGATTACAGGTTTTTTTTTTCCTTTTAAAATTTCATCAAGAATTTAACTAGCAGTTACTGAGAATTGGTTTCAATCTGATACATTTTTCTAACTGATTATGGGTCTGCTTTTCTTTATAAGCACGAGACAATCTCGTCTTCTTGAAGAATTGGTTCGTCAAATTCCCACAATACAAGAACAGCGAATTGTTCATAGCTGGAGAGAGTTATGCTGGTATGCTGTAACATAATAAAGAATATTCACAAGTCTCTTCCCCACGTTAACCAAAATTTTGTCCTTTGATTTCAAGCGCTCTGATCAAACATGATTTTTTTTTGCTTCAATCCTCTGCTTGATTTATTCTTTTTTCAGGTCACTTTGTTCCACAACTTGCCCAACTCATTCTTGAGTCCCGCGTGAAGTTCAATTTGAAAGGAATCCTTGTGAGTTGAGGCAGAGAAAAATCCGGATTAGTTTTTCTTCTAGGATTGGACTGAAATTAATGTTAGGACTTAATTTTAATATTGCAGTTGGGAAATCCTCTTACGGATTTCGATACTAATTACAACTCAGTCCCACATTTCTACTGGTCCCATGGCTTGATATCAGATTCTACTTACAATCTTTTCTCTTCCAAGTGCAATTATTCTCGAATGAACAGAGAGCAGATATCTGGTTCTTTATCACCTGCTTGTTTAGCTGTACGAAGCCAATATTCACAAGAAGTTGGTGACTCTGTTGACCTGGGTGATGTCACTAGTAACTCCTGCTTATCAACTGTCGATCCACAACCGGTGAGGTTAACATTATCTCAATAGTGCTCCACCATTAAAATACACTGCAATTAATTTCATCACCATGATAATTTACTTTTTTTAGTAGGAATTTGCACAATTTTGCTTTAGTTTGTACATGACTTTGCTTTCGGCCTATGCAGCAAGTCACAGAGAATGTGGATGTTTGTATACGAGACGAAGTAAACAAGTATTTGAATAGGGAAGATGTGCAGAAGTCTCTCCATGTTAGACTAGATGGAGTCTCCGGCGGGTAAAATTCAATCTACAATGGACCTCTACTACATAACCAACCTTTTTTCTAGCATCCATATTTGCTTTTTCTTTTTCTCTTACCTTTTGCTTTTTAAAATTGCGATTTCATGGATATAAATTGTTTTTTTTTTAATCTCCATGTTACAGTGCTCTTAGTTACGATATGAAAGACAAAGAGATAACCATGATTCCTGTCATGGGCTCCCTTGTCAAGTCTGGTATCCGGACCTTTGTTTACAGGTAATGTTACATGATACATATGGGCGCTATTTTTTTTCATTATGATTCAAAATAGTGATAGTAATACTTAAAAACCTCTACAGTGGGGATCAAGATTCAATAATCCCACTATTTGGAACTCGGACTCTGGTGGATGGATTGGCGAAGGAGTTGAGACTGAATACAACTGTGCCTTACAGAAATTGGTTTGAGGGAGAACAGGTCGGCTTCTATACATGAATATGAGATTAACTTCATAAATCACTTCAAGTTTCAACTGCTTAATTAAAGATCGGATGATTCAAATCTCATTCATGATGGTTTTTCTTCTGTTTTTCTAGGTTGGTGGATGGACGCAAGTTTATGGTGACATCCTATCCTTTGCCACCGTGAGAAGAGGGTCACATACAGTGCCGGGTACACAACCAGCCAGAGCACTAGTTCTGTTCACTGCATTTCTAAAAGGACAACCCCCACCAGCTGAATGAACGGATCAAATTCACGGATAAGAACTATAGGTCATTATGTATTACTAGATAACTGAGGATGTCTCTTCATATTGTGTTCAGATATTAATGCATTTCCTTTTAGATTAGATCAATGCTCTTCACATCCTCATTTTCCATGCATTTAGCAGCATCTCAGGTATCAGAACGGCAAATTTGCATTTAAAATCCTGTGATTATTGTAGAGGACTTCAGTTGGAACACTCAGATTAGAATTAGAAGCAGAATTTTTTCGTGAAGAGAAGGATGAACTGCTAACTATAAGCCTAAAACCAAACCAAAAAGCTTATCAGCCCATAACTAGCACTATATGGGGTCAATATTCCAAGCCTAAAATTAATGGCCCACGCACAACACCTAATATCCTAACCAAACAGCAGCCTTTTCTTTCCTAGCCCTAAAACCCTTGTTTCTTCAATCTCACGACCACTCTCTTGTTTTCACACCCTTGGATCTCAACTTCGGGAGGAGACGATGCAACATGAAGCAAACCACGATTTTATGGCTTGAAGAATATGGTGGAAGAAAGCTCTGATTGGCAGAGAATAGCAGCACCGACTTGCACTCTTCTAGAGATTTAGAAATAGGTTGAAATTTGATACACTTCTTAAGAAAAAAAAAAAAATCTTTTGTTGACTTTTTCGAAGAAAAATTCAAAGCATATTATATAATAAAATGAATATTATACTAAAGAACGATAGATTAATTTGATTGTTTAAGTTTCTCGAATTAATCAACATTGGTGGTATCTATAAGAGATCGAAGACACCATCATCCTAGCTACATCACACGCCAAAGGTCTCCATTCAGCTGTCTCTCTCTCTCCAGAGTCCAGAGACGTCTGTCTCATCAAAGCCCTGAAATCCCAGTCATAGATGGTATGTTATACTTATAATAATAGCCACAACATGTACAACTCCGTTATGCTCAACAATGGAGACACTCTGCAAGCCCACGTCAGTTTTCAACAATTTTCTGGATATGTAACCATAGATGGAAAGCAACACAGTGCTCTTTTCTAGTAATTTGTTGAAGCAGAAAATGACGCGGAGGCGGTTTCACTTTTTCTTCTTGTTAGTTGTTACGGGGAGGAATATTTTTTCTATATGAATCTCTATCAGTTTGTATTAAAAAATAGTGTGTTAAAAAGTTGTGTGTGACTTTGTTTTACAGCCAGCTTATGATTCAAATATGCAGAAAGCCACAGAGGATGTAGATGATTGCTGCTTGCATATACAACAAAACAACGAAGTGGTCAAGTGTTTTTAAGCAGGAAAGACGTGCTTAAAGCTTTCTGCATTAACTAAAAATATAATTTACTTTGAATCTGTGACTAAAAATGTTGTTTCATAGTGATTTTATAAAATATTTTTAATATTTTTGATATTTGAAAATTTTTGTTATTTAAATATTAAAAATGTTAAAAATATTTTTTAAAATCAGTGTGCAAGTGTAACTCTAATAATTATCACAATTCATGGGGAGAATGGAGATCAAGATTCAATTTTGTCCCACCATTTGGGGGTCGGACTCAGGTGAGCGAATTGGCCAAGGAAGCTTCAGGTGCGCGTCGAGCCTCGCTCCAGTGCGCGTCGCGGCGCGCTTCAGGTGCCCGTCGGGGCGCGCTTCAGGTCGCTTCAGGGTAAGCTTCAAGGTCATGTCGAGGCGCGCTCAGGTGAGCGAATTGGCCTAGGAACGTTTCAGGTGCGCGTCGAGCCTCGCTCCAGTGCGCGTCGCGGCGCGCTTCAGGTGAGCGTCGGGGCGCGCTTCAGGGTCGTGTTGAGGAGCGCTCAGGTGAGCGAATTGGCCAAGGAAGCTTCAGGTGCGCGTCGAGCCTCGCTCCAGTGCGCGTCGAGGCGCGCTTCAGGTGCGCGTCGGGGCGGCTTCAGGTCGCTTCGGGGTAAGCTTCAGGGTCGTGTTGAGGAGCGCTCAGGTGAGCGAATTGGCCAAGGAAGCTTCAGGTGCGCGTCGAGCCTCGCTCCAGTGCGCGTCGGGGCGCGCTTCAGGTCGCTTCGGGGTAAGCTTCAGGGTCGTGTCGAGGCGCGCTCAGGTGAGCGAATTGGCCTAGGAACGCTTCAGGTGTGCGTCGAGCCTCGCTCCAGTGCGCGTCGAGGCGCGCTTCAGGTGCGCGTCGGGGCGCGCTTCGGGGTCGTGTCAAGGCGCGCTTCAGAGCGAGGCGGCTACCCCGAAAGGGATACGCGTCAGGGTTCGAGAATGGATGAGGCACTCTTCCGGTGCCCGCTTTTCAGACCTGGTGGACGCGTCAGTCTGAATGTGGTTGAACAAAAAATGAAATGGATGCAAAGCAAATTTTACATTTGTTTTTTTATAAGAACTATACATTTTATGTAAAGGTTTTATATTTTATGTAAAATATAGAAAGTATATCCACTTGTCACCTTAGTTTTTCTTGATTATATTAGGTAATAAAAAATTTATGCAATTAAATTATTGATTTTTTTAACTAGCAAAAATGTTATATGATTGAATTATTATTAATCTTTTTAAAATAGTAAAAAAATGAAAGTGCGAAACCATTACTCTTTTTTGTTTATTATTATTATTTTTTATTTTTTATATGTTTTAATATTTACTAATTATGAAAATTAAAATTTTAAAAGCTTAGCCCAATGTCAAATTGGGAAGCTAAAATATTTACTCTAGACTTTTAACTTCAAAAATTTTGTAAGGGAGAAAAGGTCATCATCCCTATCTAAATTAATATTCTAATTAAAATGTTTTTATTATGTAATACTTTTGTATTTCTAATAAAAATGCATTTAAGAAAAATTAACTAAATTATGTTTAGTTTCCAAAATATTGGAAGAGAAATGTGAAGGAAATTAAAAAATATATTTAAAGTTAATAAATAGTTTTAAGACATTACTTGAAAGTCATTTCATACATTTTAATTTTATTGTATAAAGATTGAATAATTTGAAAATGCATAAATTATATTATGTTTGGTTCTTCAAAAATTTAAGGAAAAAAAGAATATATATATATATATATATATATATATATATATATATATATATATATATATATATTATAATTAATAAATTATTTTTATATATTATTTTAAATTTATTTCACTTTTTTTTTCTTGATTAAATAATTAAAATATTTAAAATTTATAATTTGTTTTAATTATATTTGATTATCCTTTTATATATATATATATATATATATATATATATATATATACACACTATGGAACCGTTTTTTTGTTGTCGAGCACCTGCGCATATGTTCAGAGCAAACCCGAACCATGCACTTGAACAAACAATTGGACTAAGCTTGGGGATGAAGAAAATGAAGATGTGGATAGGAGCATAGTGTGGCCCCGTTGGTTAATAAGTGATTGGGGGCAAGGGAACAAACACTTTGATGGCACATGGAGGAGCACTTACAAGGAAGAATGATACCGTAATTGAATTTTATGGATGTATCGGTCAAGTATAGATGAATATTCTAACAGTGAGACGAAAATGGTTTAAAATTCATTAAAATACTTTAAAAAATTTTAAAAAATAATAAAATAAATGAAAATATATATGTTAAAATTATTTTGTAAGTGCAAATAACGTAATTATGATGAAGGATAATATTTATAAAAAAATTTAGAAAAATTTATCTTGAATTCCTTTCATATATTTATATTCATCTATTTTAAAATTTTAAAACTATTTTTTATTAAAAACATGTTTTATTACATTTTAAATAAAAAATAAAATCCTTTTTAAGATTTATATAAAATGTTTTATTTGAGATTTATTTTCTAAAATTTTATTACATGTGGTAACAACTTTTTATTATAGTGTGGACCCCGCATTTCGTGCTCATGCGTTTCCCACTCGATGGCGAGCTCGATTTTTATTTTGAAAATGATTTTATTTATTCAAAAATGACTTGGAGTCGCCACTTATTTTTGTTTTTTTAAAAGGGTAAACAAAATAAGAAAGAAAACCCTAAGTGTGACTCCTTATTTTGGAAAAGGCGGTCTGTGAAAAACCGGATCGGGTTTGGGGGTTAGATTACTTATCGGGAAGGTACGGTAAAGACCGTAGCACCCCTCTAAATCCCTAAAGTCGGGTCTCTACTAATAAAATGAAGCTGACATGGCAATGGATGAATAAATCAATGAATACTCAGAGCGAAACATGCACATACGTGAGTCAGAAAATGCACATAGACTAAACAAAGTAGGAATGAGTGTGTACCTGAGCAGCAAACCACTATGCGCTATCAAGAAAGAGGGTTAGTGCAAAATAAAGAGCATAAACATAGCTCACATGTCAATAAATCGAGTATATAATCATCAAAGGCACGCATGGCACCCCACTCAAAATTCATTTTTATTTTAAAGAAATTTTATTTGATGTTGGGCCCCCACCAAAACCCGTTTATTTTTGCATGAATTAATTCCATAAATTCCATTATTCGAAATTACGGAATTTAATTCATACTTATTTTAAAACATTTTAAAACAAAAGAGATGTTGAAATGGTTTGCCAGAAGGAAAGATGGCAACAAAGTTTTATTAGAAATGAGATTCTTGGGTGATCTTAAGGATGAAAGATGGGAAAACTGAGATTATTTGAAAATCAGAATTTGAGAAAAATATTTACAAAATGGGATTTGAGAAATCATTTTCAAAAATCAAATAAGAAGAAAACCAAGAATGTCACATGGCCTAGAGGTGGCCATGCAAACCATGCAGCTGGGGGTCTGGAGTAGGTGGCAAATGGACTCCTGAGTCATTTTGTTTGACAAACAGCTTGTTGTCATGGTCTGAATCCATATTGAGTACCCTGTGGAGTGTATTCCACATTTGGAAACAATGATCCACTACTGCATCCCATTAGAAGAGTTGCAGCATGATGTTCCAGTTTCTGAATCTCAATGCCTGGGAACATGTTGTGCCCCATTTCCATGGCCAATATATACAAAGAGGTCATGACTTTTCAAAGCTCCAGCCGAGTGTTCAACTGTGGGTGCAATTCCAACTTTACACTCTATATTTTGATATCTAAACCATTTTTTCAAATGCAGCTTGTGAGCTGTTGTGATCACCACTAGGATTCAACAAATAAAATACATCCAAGGGATCAATCAACGGAAAGGCAGCAGCATTCATTCCAGTCTGCTCTTGATGGTAGAGGTTTCTATCAAGTATGACAGAAAATGGGAGTTTAGCCTGAAATGCTTTGAGGGCAGAGATGCAAGGGGATGTGTATTAGTGTCTGATTGTCAGCTGCTGTTGAGAACACTTGACTCTTCTTAGTGGGAATTGGTGTGTTCCTGTTGATCAGCCTGGTGAAGATGCTACCCAGTGAAAGAGCAGATTTCTGGGGAACATTAGCAATAAATTACACTTCCTCAACTTCCAAAATTCTGCAACGACTTGTCAATCCGGTATTGATGCAAACCCACTACTTGAGTGTCTTTCCTCAAACGTTCCTTTTGAACTTCTGAGCTAAATGGTTTACCATCCTGTTGACAAAATCCTCAACTCTAAGATGGACATATCATGCCATTGCATTCGCTTCAAATATATCTCCTTCACTGTACGATCACCAGAATGCATGCCTGCAGCAACTGCCTCTAGCACCTCACGGTTTGACCTTAATGATGTGTCAATGCAATTTAAAAGTGCAGCTGTATGTTCTTTCATCATTCTGTCTAGCCTGTCCACTAGTGCAGCTAGTTTGAAAACACTCCCAAAACTGTCACGGACTGTATGTTCCTTCAAATGAAAGTGTTTGGCTGCCTCTAATACCTTGGAATGAAAGTCTTCATTCTAGCATATTTTCTAGCCATTGTCAACCGAACCATACAGAAGAGAGTCTGATTTATCCCCTTGAAGGATGCCGGGTAAAACACTCTGAGCTACAACTCTATGACCCCTGTAATCAATAATGGCTATAGCAAGATTATAAAGTCCAGGAACATCAGCTTCCTGGTATGCTTTGGTGCCTTTCAAATCCTTATTTGCAGAAGCATAAGTGGCCTGCTCACGTCCACATTGACATCAACCTTACTTTCATTCTCTGAAGCAGCAACAGTCTCCGATGCTTTTGAGTTAAATGAAGTCGATAACTAGGGTTTCTCATAATTGTACCGAAGGCCCCTACCCATCATATCATCAATATCAGCAAAACAGAATCTTGAGAAACAGGTGACCTTGACAGATACGCATCTTCCCTGAAGATGCTCTCAAGAAAACAGATGCTTGATCCAGTCGTCATAACAGAGAATGGAGGGTAAAGTGCAGCACAACAAACCTTATATTCCAAACTTTCTTAATCTGTTCATTTGTTTCCTCAATGAATAGATACCAAGTGACGCATGCCAACATAGGCATTTATATGCATGTTCTTTGCTTCCAAACTGCTTTAATTGCATATGCTTGCCCATCGGTGATTTTTCATAAAGGTGAACCATTTCCTATTGCAACGCATCACGCTTTACCATTGGAAGCGTGGATCACAGAAATTAATTGAGTCAATGGTCTCTGAAGGAACTGAAACAGCCTTAAGATGGACAAATGGCTTTTCTGAAAGCCTAAACGCAGTCTCCGGCACCATAGTGTGATCCCAAAACTCACCGATCATGGAGACTTTAATGTGCGGAGCCTGGTGTTAGGACTGAGAAGAAAGCGACTGGTATAAAGGTAGCTTCGATGGGTATGAATGTTCGGGGATGATGAACTTGGCGTGGGGGCGATGCTACTCGGGGCTTAGATATGACAAAAGAGTGACTTAAATGGAGGGATTGGAGAAGGGTTTAAGGTGACCCTTGCATAGTGATTACGTACGCATGGGATGCAAGCAGTGGTCTGGCTGGGCAGGCATAAGCAAGGTTGAAGGTAGAGAGATGAATGAGTATGGCAGGGGCAGGGAATGAATGATGGATGGTAGGTATGGGTGACATGAAAGACGAGAAATAGGTATGGTGGTGATGAAATGCATGGGGATGAGGTATGGGTATAGAAATGACAGTCAGGTTTGCATGAAGATCCATGGGTATTATGGAGAATGGGTATGAAATAGGCATGAATAAGCTTAGAGAGGGAAAAGTGGCAAGGAAAAAGAGCTGGTAAGCTGGGTATTGGAAGTGGGTCCGAGCTGGGTTGTCATCACTAGTGCTGAAGTATGCCATTGACAATCGGAACTACGTCACTATATGAGTAGGATTCAAATGTAGCTCATACCCTGCACCCCTTCCCATATTTGGCTTTCACAGGCACATCTCTGGCATTCCATGCATTTTTAAACAGAGGGTTTTGAAGACGATTAGAGAGACATACTTCCAGAATAATAAGAACCAGATCTGTGTCCAAGAAGAACATTGACATTGTCACTGCCTCGGGCTCGTGCAGAAACTATGATCAGCCTTATGCGGACATTTTCTGATTCAAACTCCATAGCTGCCAATATCTTCTTCATACCACCATCATCCCCCGTCAACCAACCTCTCCAGATTCCCAGCCTTGAAGCCTGACGGCCTCTTTCAGAGAAAGACAGAGGAGGAAGAAAATAGACAGAGGAACAGAGCACGGAACATTTAACAAGTATGCTAAATCCATTTCACTATTTCATCCATGGATCTAGCACTCAGTGGGTTAAAATGAAAGATGTTTACTGGGGTAAAACATTGAAATACAGCAAGTTCTTTGAATATTAAACTGATAATCATCAAAACACAGTAACCCCAACAAGCAAAGTTGAACTCACAGAGAATAAGAACTAGAGAAATATGGAATATGGGAGAATATATGGAGAACTATAAATGGAAATACCTGAAAATATCTGTCCTGCTCTGACGACTACCGAGCTCCTTTCACCAAGAAAGACCAGCTGATTCTTTACGCTCTTCTTGGCACCTTGCTCAGAAAAATACTTCACCTATAACAACTCCTGCTCTCGAGCAACCTCAAGAATCCCTTCTCTTCAAACTTACTCCTTAGGAAAACCAGAATATCCCTCTGTAACTAGTAACCTCTCCAGAAAAACCACTCTCCCCAAAACCCAGAAAAACTCCTCTGTTTCTTTTTCTTCTTCCCCTCAAAAGCACCCCCCTCTAGCTTGCTGCTCCTAGCTCTCCTAGCTACCCAATACACTCAGAAAACCCATTCCCTTCCTTTCCTTTCTCGTCAAGCCCTCCCTGAATATTCTCCTTTCTAAGCCCAAACAGCCTGCTCTCTTCCTCAGCTCCCAGAATCCCCTCTCCTTTCCACCTGGAAAAGCACACTCTGGAATCCTTCCTCCCAAAAAAAAACCAAACAAAAGCTCCCCCTACAAAAGATCTCTACAGCCCCTCTAAAAGCAACCACACCATCTGCAGAAGACACTCCCCATTAACAAAAACGTACCTCTTCTGCAGCTCCCCTCCAGGTGTCAATCTCTGATTGGTCCATCAATTCCACTATTTTGATCCCATATTGACTAATCCGGGAGTGACACGTGGGCCATGCAAGATGGTGACACTTGTCAAGCATCAGCTGCAAGAATGACTCCCAAAATGGGGTCTACATATAGATATTAATTTATTTAAAGAATTAAAATTATTAAAAATTATATTAATAGTTTATCCTATCAAATTAATTTAAATTTATAAAATATTAGACCTTTATTATTATTATTATTATTATTATTATTATTATTTACATTTTAGCAATTTTTGAATACAATTATGTTTTCAATATTTTAAAATGAAAATATTTAAATTAAATAAAATTAAAAGGATAAACATAAAAAAATTTAAAGTGAAATGATAGTAAATTTTTAAAATATGATTAATGAGATAAATGATGATAGATTTAATATTAAAACTACAATTTATTTAATTCAAATAAATGATCATGTATGATTTTTTTTAATATTTATATTTTTTATATTTAATTATCATACTTGTTAAGAAAATTATAATGATGGTTTTTCTACTTTTAGTAATCAATTAAATAAAATTTAAAATAAAATAATTAGAATTAATATATTTATTAAAATATTCTTATATCGATGAAGTTTAATATATTCATATGTATATATATTAAGGCAAACTTGCCCCAACGGTGGTTAGGCATGAGTTCAAGCCTTTTTGACCCAACAATAGTTAATTGATTGAAATATCATGAAAATTTATGAAAAATTGATAAAAAAAAGTCGATATTTCGATGATAATTCCAAAATATAAGCTAAATTTCTCCTAATTTTCGGTCCCTATTGAATCACTCTAACAAGTGAAGTGAAATATCGATAAAATTTCACTAAAAAATTGCGATATTTCAAACATTGGTTTCAAGCACACATCAAGGCACGCTTCAAGAGACAAACCCGTCAAGGGAGGAAACATGGATGGGGCATGCTTTAAGTGCACTTTTTACATTTTGAGACGCGTGAGGAGTAAGCTTTAGTGTACTTGAACAAAAAATTGAAATGGAAAACCAACCTATTTGTGAGTGTTTAGTTAGGTTGGCAATTTCTGACAAAATTCCTAAGTGTCCCCTAACTCGGTTTATATTTTGTTCCCCTATTTCTGGATCGATCCAAGTGCAGGGGTAGATTGATCCAACTAACCTATTTTTAAGATTAATTTTTAGCCATTGGATTAAGGGTTTCATTCTCATTTAAAATCAAAATTTTCCCATTTTTTGGAAGTAATGATTGCAATAGCCGTGAGAGGATTATTTATTTCCTCATCATTTTAAGGGTGTTTGCCTCCTAAGAAAATCCCATCCAAATTTTCCAAGAAATTTTTTTTAATGGATTTTTTGAAAATGAACATGAGTTGATTTCTAAAAATTTATCTCTCATTCTCTTAGTTTTGTGCAAAAACTCATTTTTTTTTTGTGTGAATTCAAGAAGAGACTGAGATCGAGCTTGGTGCGGACTCCAAGTGTGTTCCGAAAGAAGAAAGTGAGAAGCTGAAAGTGAAGGTACTAGTCAAGTAGTCTTGAAAGGATTGATTGGCTTGAGGTAGGTAAAACCTTGTATTCAGTTTTGATTCTTCATAGTGAATGTTTTCGATTTTATAGTAGGCCCATGGTTTTTTTCTTTTTGGAAGTTTTCCATGTTAAAACTTAGTGTCAATTATCTCTTTCTCTCATTCTACTATTTGATTTATTTTCAGTTTTTGATATCATTGGATACTTAAGCATGTATGTTGAATGGTAGATATATGAGCTGAAATAAGTATGATTATCCATGGAATATCTTCAATTATTTTTTTGTTTATTTTGGTTAATGGTATCTTGTAGTAAATTAAAATGAGTTAAGGAGATAATTGTTCTTTTGAATAAAATTTAAGGAGTATTGAAGCATTTGCATGTGAATTGCATTTTATAAATTGTTGGAGAGTGTTGGTGTATACATACTTGCTCGTGGTTTTTATACTTTGTTGAAAAGTTGTTGGAAGAGAAGTTTATGGACATTGAAAATTTTTAAGGTTAGGTAATCCTTGTTGGGTAAATTTTTTTAGTTCAACAACACTTATTCACTCTCTCTCTCTCTCTCTCTCTCTCCCCCCCCTCCCCCCTCCCCCCTCCTTTCTAGGTGTAGTCCATTATTGAGATTCACCTTTTCAATTGGCATCTGAGTAGGTTTTTAAAGCAAAAATCATTTTCTTGAATCTCAATTATAGAACCTCATCAAGAGGGAGCTTCCATTGGGAGACCACCATTCTTAACCGATGAAAATTATTCTCATTGGAAAGTGAGAATGCAATATTTTCTCAAAATGCAAAGTGAAAAAAGTTTGGAATGTTGTTGAATTTGGTTAGTCTCCACCTAAGGTATTGAATAGAGAAGATAGACCAACAAATGTTATCAAGCCTAAGTCAAAATAAGATAGAGGTGATAATGAAGTTAGTGAAAACAATGCTAGAGTCATCATTCCATCTTTAATGCCATTAACACATATGAATTCCATAGGATAGCTACATGTACTTTGGCTAAGGAGGCTTGGGACATCCTCTAAGTGACTCATGAAGGAACTAATGTTGCGAAAGTGTTCAAACTTCAGATGTTGACCTCTAGGTTTAAGACAATTAAGATGGAAGATCATGAAAACTTTGGAGATTTTTATGCAAAATTGATGGACATTGTGAATTCTAGCTTTAATCTAAGTGAGCCCATTCTTAACTCCAAAGTGGTTTCAAAAATTCTAAAATCTCTTTCGGAGAGATTTAGAGCAAAAGTCACTGTCATTGAAAAGTCCAAGGATGTGGATTCCTTGAAGTAAATAACTTGTAGGTTCACTCCAAACCTCTAAAATGACTCTTGGATCACCTAAGAAATCAAAGAGTATTGCCTTAAATACCATTAAAGATGAGTCCTTAGGTTCCAAAGGTGAGTGTGATGAGAAAATGTCAGATAGAGAAGTTGCTAGATTTGCTAGAAAATTAAAAAAACACATGAAATTCAAGAAATATAAGAAGTCCAAGGAAAATGCTAAAAAAATGGAACAATTCAATGGAAAAATCAAATGTAAAAGACAAAAAGAAAGACAAGAATGTCAAAAAGGACCTTGAGGTTGAGTGCTTCAAGTGTGGGGAAAAAAGGCACTATGTCATCGAATGTCCCTAAAAATAAATAAATAAATAAAAAGAAAAAAGAAAGTCATGTAAGTCATTTGGAGTCACACAAAATCATGTTAATCAAGTGAAAAAGAATCAAATGCAAGTGAGGAATGCACTAATTTCACAACCTTTATGGTAAGTGTCATTAAGGAAACACTCAAGAAAGAAGTTTTTGGTGAATCTTGTAAGTCAAGTGACTTTGATGGTAATGAGGTGAGTTTTGACTCTGCATATGAGACTTTGTACAAAGAGTGTTTAAGTCTAAAATAGGAACAAGTTGAGTGGAAGGCTTCTAGTGAGTCTTGTGAGTCAAGTTAAGCCTCAACTTGAGACGTGTGAGGCGTAAGCTTCAGTGTACTTGAACAAAAAATCGAAATGGAAAACCAACCTATCCTTTCTCTACTTGTCTACGTTTCATTCTTCTTTGCTTCAAAGTAATCACAGGTATTGCTATCTTTCCTCAGTTCCCATATCATTATCATTTTCTTTGCTTAACTTCATATTCTCATTTCTTGCTCTTTCTGTTCAATGACAAACATTATTTTCATTTTATTCTCTTCTTGTATCTTTACTTGTTGTACCTTTTTTTTCCGTTTAAAAGTTTGTTTGAAGGAGGAAGACTAGTTTGGGGTTTTTAAATTAAAATGATGATTCTGTCATCACTTAAACCATGTCAATGTTCAACATTATGCATATTTTGTTCATTATAACTAACAACATCACACAATACAATAAATGTATATGGCATGTATTTATGAAGTATGATGGGTACATTATTGAATTTTAAATGTAAAGGGGTAATATGAAAAACACACTATTGGTTGAAGATAAAGTGTAATACACTCTTTTATTTTATATATTTTAAATTATTTTATATATTTATTAATTATTAATTATGAAGATTAAATTCAAGTCGGCCTTGTTTTACAATGTTTTCTTAAATTAGTTTTGAAATTAAAGGAAAAAGAAACAATGTTTTTTGGTACTTTTAAAAATGTGTTTAATAAGCGTTTAAAAAAATAATTTGTAAGAGCAAAAAAACACATTTGGATAAACAAATTTTAGTTGTTTTAAAATTAATTTTTATATTTTGATTTTTTTAAAAAAAAATGGAAATTCAATTTTTCATAATATTAATTAAATTAAATTAAATTCAAGCCTTATTAAAAATAAAAATGGTGTTGTAATTAAAAATAATTGATTTTAGTAATATGATAATAAAAACATAAATTATATATATTTTTATTAAAGATGATACTATTTTAGTATATAAATATTAATATTTTATTATAGTCGAAGTTTATTTTCTTTTCCAGAACTGATACTTCCATTCATCCTTGATGATGCCGCAGGTGAAGTTTGGATTCTCTCTTTATTGTTTACAGTTTGAGGGGTGTGACTTTGCTTTACAGCTGTCCATCTTTTGATTCACATATGCAGAAAGCCACAGAGGATGTAGATGCAACAAAACAACGAAGTGGTCAAGTGTGTAAACCGGAAAGACGTGCTTAAAGCTTTCTGCATCAAGCGGAAAAACCTAAAAAAGTAATCTTATTTTAATCTGTTGGTGACTCATTCTAATACATTATTACCATTCATAGTGGAGAATGGGGATCAAATTTCGATTTTGTCCCACTATTTGGGCGTCGGTGAAGGAATTGGCAGGCGCGCTTCAGTGTGCATCGGGGCGCGCTTCAGCACGCGTCGAGGCGCGCTTCAGGTACGCGTCGAGCCCAAAAGGCATACGAGCCAGAGTTCAAGACATGGAAGAGGCGCGCCTCCGGTGCGCTTTTCAGACCTGGAGGGTGGAGGGTGGAGGGTGGACGCGTAAGTTTTAATGTGGTTGAACAAAAGATGAAATGGATGCAAGTTTCAGAAAAGAATCCAAACCCTTTCCAAGTCCCAACTCTTTTTCTCTCGTGGACGCCCCTCGCTCTTCTCTGCTTTCCCGTGGTTGCAGTGCAGGTTCTGCTCTCTCCTTTCTCTCTCTCTCTCTCTCTCTCTTTTCCTCTATTTATTTTTTTTCCCTTTTATGAATTACAAAATAAATGTCACTTATTTTTAATCCGCATTATTGTGATTTATTGGCAAAATAAAAGGAAAAATTACTTAGTTATGTATGATTTGCATATTTCACACCTTTCACAATTTTTTTTTGTTTGCAATTCATGTGTTCAAATTACAAAAAAAAATTATGTAATTAAATTATTGTTCTTTTTATATATAACTAAAAATAATGCAATTCCATCATTATCCTTTTTCTCAAGTAATAAAAAGTATACAATTTAAATATTAATTTAAGTGAAAAAATACATTATTTAGGTGATTTTTTTTTATAAATTTATTGTTAAAAATATATATATATAAATGTAAGAGCACATACCTTGTTTATTTGAAAATTTTAAAGTTCAATTTTTAAAAATTTTAAGATTTTAAAAAGAGTTTTTAAGATACAAAGTAAATTTTGTATTTTTTTATAAGAGCTCTTATATTTTGTTCAGGGTTTTTAATTTTAAAAATAAAATAGAAAGTATATTTAAATGTCACCTTAGTTATTCTTAATTATTTTGATTTATTATGAAGTTTATTATTTTTTATTTGTAATTTTGTATATGTTATAAATTATTTTTATACTTACTAGTTATGAAAATTAAATTATCAAAAGTTTCGGAATGTCACCCTAGGACACTAAAATGCCTATTCTAGGCTTTTAACTTTAAAAAAATGTAAGGTAGAAAGGGTTGACATCCTATCGAACAATGAAACATGTTTAGGAATGATTCTAATTAAAACCTTTTTAGTCCATGACATTTTTTGTTTGTAGTGTTTTCATTAAAAGGGCATTTAAGGAAAATTACTTAGTGTTTGTGTTAGTGTTCAAACTCTTGAAGTTGGGTTTGCTACCAATCTGACTTAACAATGCAAAGTGGTGATTGATTAACTTATGCATACAATCTCTTTATGAATTAATATTTGTAATCTAATAAGGTGAAAAATAGCAACTTCTTAAGATTACTTTTATTTTTTATTTTATAACCGTGGATGTTCGGGGGCCCTGAAGTTAAAGACCAGATAAACCTCCAATAGCCCTGAGGAAATTCGAACGGTGACCACTGGGGAGCAAATCCAAGATTGGACCAACTGAGTTACCCTCAGGGTTAACTTCTCAAGATTTTCTTTATCATCCTTGAGTTTCAAATCCTTCTATAATATAATTAACATATCCTAACTCACAAAGAGCTTATATCAAGTTTCACTAAAGAAACAATTATGGTCATAGTTTACTTAAACACATATCCTTAGGATTACCCAAGGGGACATAATGTCTTAATTTCATGATATATCATGATGCTCATATTAAAAATACATATTGCTATCAAATTCCATCAATAGTGACCCAATTTATAAGGAATATATAATTACTTTAGGATTTCACTCATACATCAAAGTCATTGCTAACTTTGTTACAAACTCAATATTCTCTCAAGGTTTTTAGTAGTTTAATAAAGTTATGACTACTTGATAGTCTTACGTCATGATTCAACATAAGTTTTGTCTAATGTGTAACCGAACATGCTAGTGTATTTACCATAGGAACCTCATCCTAGTGGGTAAGACCAGTTATCTCTTTAATTATGAGGTAATGCATTACAACTTGTAATGAGTTGTCTAAGTCCATAAATTGAACCTCTAAACAAATCATCTATTTGTAAAGAACTTATAATTTGAATCTTCCCGTACAACTTTTAATATATCCAAGTCATGCAAAATATAAGAAATATAAATCAAAATACTCATACGACAAAATGTATGAAATAAGAATAGATTAAAATGCAACTGAAACTTTATTAAATAAATTATAAACTTTAAATTTGTTGTATCATATCATACTTTTCAGGACTCTTAATAGATGTGTTATTATTCATATACTCCAAAAACAATTTCATAATTTATTTTCTTTACTAGTAACCACTTAAGCTTTACTTCTCATTTCATTGCAAGCCTCTCATAATAGTCCTCAGTGAAAGATCTTAGAGATCTACATGACTTCCTCGATCTTAAGGTTGTCCCTACTACCAAATGGAATGTTTCTACCTCTACATAAATACATTTGGGACCTCCTACAACCTCACCATATATCATAAGCCAAAGTAGTGAACATTCCATTATCAACCTTAACACCTTTGGTTCACTATGATGGTACTCTTTCCTATAACCCAACGCAATCTTGACAAGTGGTTAGAACCGAACCCTCTAATCTTCAGCCGCGCAAATGGCATCTTCTTTGTTGTAAACAAGTCATCTTAAGTCATGCATTAACCAACTCATACGCATTGTTCAATTGCCACCTACCTACCTATGTACCAATCCAATTTTTCACTCTCGTGTATAAAACACGTTGCTATTGATTTTCATTTTGTTCATGATAAGGTTTTTGTCGGCCAACATTGTGCCTCTCATATTTCCACTCAAGACCAACTTGTTGACGCTCTCACCAAATCATTATTCCATCAATGACTTCTTTTATTCCTTTCCAAGATGGGTGTTTCCAATGGAAGTGAAATATTGGTAACGAATCAACAACTTTCTCCCAACCTCGTGGATTCCAGCTCATGATCCACTCAATCACATGAAATGAAATCTCTTAACTTCAACTGCTCCAATAATTCGCAATTAAGCATATTGCAATATTCTCATTTGTGTATATATATTATTGTAAAACATACAACAATTTATTCAATTCATTCCTTTTTCTGCAAACTTGCTTGACCCTATTAATGCCATCTTACATCCACTGTCATTCCATTCATGAAAGCAGACCTTAAAAAAACACTCGCTCATAAAACATCACTCCAAAAAAAATCAGTTTTTTGCCAAATTTACAACAAGAATATTTGTTTATTTGGCAAGTAGAGGGACTGGACTGGAGAGCAAAATCAGCCTGAAGTCACGGGTCATGAAATAGGATTCCTGGCCTGAAAAAGGCATGTGAAGCCAGTCCAAATTCCGAGTAGAAAAAAGGTCTCCAGTGAGGGTGGGGACATGGAGGCTGGAAATTGTAATAATCCCAAGAGTAGTCTTGCGCCTTGTCCAAATGAGAACATCACGAGAGAGATTGAAAATGGTGTCTCCAGCGTCTGTTTCTAGCACCGGCTTTGAAAAAGCAATGTGAACGTAATCAACTCAAATAAAGAATTGCCAAGATTTTCCATTGAAAAGCCCACCATTCATTCATTCATACATTTTCTGCAACTTTTTTGTCTTCATATAAAACCTTCATCATCACCCATCTCCATTCACAAAACCAAGACGAGGGCTCGGGTTTCTTCTGATGGATCACCTGGGATCATTAACAATTAGAAAAATACTTGTCCCGAGTGTAAAATGCCGGTCGGAATGCCGGAAAGTTAATGAGAAAATGTTCAGTGTCAATACCTTCATTAAAAAATATTGATTTTATAAATGTTTGATAAGTTGATTCCAAAAAACACTTTTTAAATAATAAAAAATTGGATAAATAAATTTTAGTTGTTTTTAAAAAATAATTCTTGGATTTTTATTTTATAAAAATTGTGTAAATTTAATTTATATAATCTTAATTAAATTAATTCAAATCTTATTAAAATAAATAATAATTATAAATCATAAATAAATAGTTCTTAGTAAAATATGAATATTGGCATTGTAATAAAATTATAAATTATATTTTTATTAAAAAATGAATTATTTTAGTATTTATTATCATAAAGGCATGATTGATTTTTTTTTTTTTGTTAAAATAATAATAATAATAATAATATTTTATTTAAAATAAATTTAAAAACAAACAAAGTTTTATTGTTTGTTATGTAAGTTAATTTTATATTAGATGTACACAAAGTATTTTAGATTAATCTTGATTCAATTTGTAATATATCAAGTTAGTTATTTAAATTATTAACTATTCTTGCAAATTGATAGTTTATTAAAGAATTTAAATTAAACATTAATTTTTATTTGATTTTATCTTACTTGATTTAAAGTCTATTCTATAGCCAGAAAATATATATATATATATATATATAATTGTATTTTGAAGAAAAATAGTAAAATCATGATCATTTTGATTCAATTTTGGTTTTTTTTTATTTTTTTTCATATTGAATCATCTAATTTTAAGTTTTAAATTATTTTTAAAATTTAATAAATTTATTAATAAATTCAATACATTAAATTTTACTTAATTTAAAATCTATTTATTTAAAATAGTAATTATATATAGAAGAAAAGCAATAGAGTTAGTTTTTGGATCAATTTTAATAAATTTTTAGTGTTTTTTAGTTTCAAATTACTTTTTAAAATTAATAAACTTATTAGCAAATTTAACACATTTAGTTTGCTTTGTTTTGAAATCTATTTGTACTATAAAAAATAAAAATAAAAATGATTTTATGTAAAAGAGATAATAAAATTAATCTAGTTAAAAAAATATTATTTTTTTAAAAAAAAAGTATAAATAAAAAATGAGATCATATTTGAAAATTTAGGATGTCGGTCACTACAAAGAGAATAAAAAAAAAAAAATTGTATATTGTTGTTTTGGTTTTTATGAATTTTTTAAATTTCTTCATATTTACCTTTTTAAAAAATAATAATAATTTTACAACTTCAAGGATTGAAAACTATTTTTAAATCCCAGCTCATGTCTCCTAGTCAGTATTATTATATTCATCAGTCAGCCTAGCAGTATCATTGCCCAAAATTTGTCTAAGAAGGCATCTCTCTCTTCAGTCTTCACTTCCTCATTCTCTCACCACACACTCTCTCTCTCTCTTCCTCTTCTCCTTCTTCTTCTTCCCTCTCTCTCTCTAAAACCATGCAACTACAGCCATGGATAATCATGGCAACAATCTCTGCATTTCTCATACAAATTTGTTTA
>NW_023269735.1:0-141322 GCF_004353265.1 Vitis riparia | reverse complement strand
AATGAAAATTATTTATCCACATCACTTCGAACTAAAAATATTATATACATTTATTAATTCCTTACAAAATACAAGTACAACCAACATGTAAGCATTCAACAGATGATAAATGAATTTAGAGAAAATTTAAGGCATCGAGCATCCTACATGATGGATACATGTTCCCACAAAGAATGAATTTAGATGTCGGCATATGAGTGGAAAAAGTGGTGGAAAACCAATGTAAGCCACAAAATTCCAAAGTTGCATATATGAGCTCCTCTCTCCAGCGACACCTCCCGAGCAGAAAAGAGCAGTCAGTAATTACTTGTTGATTAAACACTCAAAGTAATTTCATTTTTTTGGCATCACAGTGAGCAAGATCAAGGATCAAGTGAATCCGTTGAGATCCAAGTTTTTTTCAGCTACCTTTCAATATTGGATGTCCTCCTCTCAGTGAAATATCAAGGCATCAGCATTTCCCTACTTGAGAAACATAAAGGGATTATATATATTTTTGTTATTGTTATTTCAATCTATGTTGCAGCAATTATTGTTGGTAAAAAGCTTGGGCCCATTCGACTCCTCTCTGCCACAATTGCCCCAATCTTAATCTTCTTCATTTTGGCCGGCACTTGGTATATGGGTCATCCTTGCAGCAAAATTGGCATGGGCCTACTTACGGCAACTATATCATTATCTTCTTCACCAAGCAAGTCATGTATTCAACTCATTTGCCACACTCATAACTCGTAGTCCATGCCAATTTTGCTACAAGGATGACCCATAACCAAGTGCGGCCATCCTAATTCTGGAACTAAAATGAAGAAGAGTAAGATTGGGGCATTGTGGCAGAGAGGAGTCGAATGGGCCCAAGCTTTTTACCAACATAATTGTTGCAACATAGATTGAAATAACAATAACAAAAATATACATAATCCCTTTATGTTCCTCAAGCAAGGAAATGCTGATGCCTTGATATTTCACTGAGAGGACACCCAATATTGAAAGATAGCCGAAAAAAACTTGGATCTCAACGGATTCACTTAATCCTTGATCTTGCTCACTGTGATGCCAAGAAAATGAAATTACTTTGGAGTGTTTAATCAACAAGTAATTACTGAAATTCAATAATAAAGCTTTCTCAATAATAAGAGCATACCGTTGTCTGTCCATGAAGCTGTGTAGATCCTGTTGTCTGTCTGAAGTTGTGCTTTCTCAAAACACTCCAAGAGATACTGATCAACAGCCTTGAGGAGATCTTGTGTAATACCCATTTCAATTTCTACTGCTCTGGCGGATGTCAATCCATTAAAACAAAAAAAGAAGATCAGTATTATTTACTTGTCTAATTTGTCTGCAACTCTCTCACAACTAATTGTCTCTTATCATAAATTTTTGTCTGCTTCCCACTTACAAGGCCTCGCAGTTTAAGCATCTAATAAAATAAGTCAAATTAAAATGATATGTTGTTGAAAAGAGTTTATCCATACAAAGTATAAATTTAAAATTTTCTTTCTATTTTTTTATCATAATATGTATAATTTTTTTGAGTGATTCACTCATACTTTATTTATATTTTTTAACATGTGAAATTATTTTAATAATCAGATTTAATTTTAATATTCAGTAGTGATATTCAATTGATTGTGTAATATTTTGTTAATAATTCACTGACTTGAGATGATCGGCGCCGGCGAGATACGGGGAGAAGTGGAGCTTGCAGTGGAATAGGGAAGAGGTTGTTGTGTTCTTCAGTCTGGCTCAAAAATCGTGGATTTAGGGTTCGTGAAATTTAAATCCAATGGCATAAAAGCAAAGAGACCCCTAGAAACAGATCCAGCAAACACAGCGACCCAAAAAACAAAGCAATTTTTTTGGTTTTCCTTGGGGGTTTTGCCATGGATTTTCTCGGAAATCAAACGAGGATGAATTTTCCCGGAAATCAAATGGGGATAGATTTTCTTGGGAATCAACGGGGGTTGCCAAAAAAAAAAAAAATAATAGCATGATTAGATTAGTACGTGCGAGGATCGAGTGGCAGAGGAAATAGGGCCTTTCTAGGGATTCTCTCGTCTGGAGGGCAACTTCAGAAAGGGCTTCTTCATACTTCGAGTGAGAGAAGCGGCTGGCCCTTTTGATTTTTAGATTTAGTAGATATAAAGAAGCCCTTTTGATTTTAGATTCGGACGGAAGAGGTTGTTGTGTTCTTCAGTCTGGCTCAAAAATCGTGGATTTAGGGTTCGTGAAATTTAAATCCAATGGCATAAAAGTAAAGAGACCCCTAGAACAGATCCAGCAAACCACAGGGAGCCAAAAACAAAGCAATTTTTTGGTTTTCCTTGGGGTTTTGCATGGATTTTCTCGGAATCAAACGAGGATGAATTTTTCCCGGAAATCAAATGGGGGGTAGATTTTCTTTGGGAATCAAACGGGGGGTTGCCAAAAAAAAAAAAAAAAAAAAGATTAGTACCTGCGGGAATTGAGAGTGGCAGAAGGAAATAGGGCCTTGGAGGAAGTTCAGAAAAGGGCTTCTTGATGCTCGAGTGAGAGAAGTGGGTGGCCCTTTTGGTTTTTAGATTTAGTAAAGATAAAAAAAAGGAAACAAATCAGGAGAACAATTTTCCTCTCTATATAAACAATTATTAATTATTAATTACTAATTATCCATTTTTATTTTGATTAAATCAAAACCAGTGTCTGAATATCGGTGGTTTTCATCGAAATTGCAAACCCTTTGCATGGGTTCAATCCCTGACTACCATTGGAGTATCATGCTCTTTGATAATATATGTTCAATTTAAATTTGTTAAGGTTCATCATTAAAAAAAAAACCTAATTCTAATTATTTTATTTTAAATTATATTTAATTGATTAATAAAATATAAAATCAATATATAATTTTTTAATAAGTCTTTTTTATATTATTTATATAATAATTAAATATAAAAAATATAAATATTAAAAAAATCATATATGTACCGCAATTTATTCCACAGTATTGAATTAAATAAGTTATAATTTTAATATTAAATATATTATGATTCATCTCATTAATTATATTCTAAAAAATTATTATCACTTCACTTTTAAATTTTTTATATTTATCCTTTTAATTTTAATCTTTCTAATATTTAAATATTTTTATCATTTAAATGTTAAAAATGTTAGAAATATTTTCTAAAATTACTCCAAAACACACTTTAAATTTAAGTTAAATAGTGTTTTTGATAAAAATGTTTTTAAAAGAATCACCTACAAATATTTCTTTAAGAAACATGTCGAGTGATTTTCTAACACTTGGAGTAATTTTTTATATTTTTAAAAATATTTTCTAAATTTTACCAAACATTTTTTTTTCTAAAACCCTTTTTGAGTTAAAAACGCTTTTTAAAATTACTTTCACACAAACTTTTAAATTGACTTGTTTTGAATTTAATGCTTAAAATTGGAACACTCAAAACATATGCACCCATTTACAAAGTGTCTCAATAAGTCGAAGGCCCCTGACTTGACATGCTCTGTTGAGGGAATTCATCGTCGTCTTAAAGGAATGATCCACTAGGGAGTCACAAGAGGATAATCCATCGGGGTAACTACCACAATCTCAACACAACAATCTACTGAGAAGTCATGGGGGGTGGGATAGTCAAAACCCGAAAGTCATGCTCCTCTGGAGGCTCATTTTGGCAAAAATCACTAAAACAATGACACAGTAATGTAAATAAACATCCCTTGGTAGAGTAATGAAGATCGTGACAGATTTGTGAGAAAACAATCATCTCTAAAGCTAAAGGGGGGAAATATTACCCAGTATAACAACTAATGCATCCAGTCTGTCCTAATAAGTCGAGAATAGCTCCATGGGATATATAAGAGATCTGACACGTACTCCACCGAAATGATGATATAAGAGGCTATACATCTGAAGTAACCCCATCCAAGAATCACAACAACATCATAAAGTACGAGCTTAGCCGAATGATTCAAAAAAGACTCTACTAGAGAATCAGGACAAAATGAAAGTGAGTCATCAACCCGGGATACATCTGCAACTGGTGATGATCATGCAAATCAATGAAGATATACAAATCTCAACCGAATAGAAAATATGCCCCAGTATGGCATCAGATGTGTGAAAGGTTGAAAAATCAGATGGTATCAAATCATCCATCATCAAATGTGCAATCCTAGTCATCCTCGTCCATAACTGAATCGGACCTATAGATAAAAAAGGTGTATCTCAAGAGGAGAAGCATGATGATGTCCAAATGCCATAAGGTGTGAGTCTGACTGAATGGCTCAAGAGAGGCTCCTCTGGGAGATCATGATAAGATAACAAATAGGTCATCATCTTGGTGTGTACCTCGTAAGTGGAGATAAGCATGCAACTCCATGAAAATCTGTAAATCTCGATTGAAACGAAAATATGCCCTAGTATAGCATCAGATGTGTGGTAGGTCGAAAAATCAGATAACCTCAAATCATCAATTATCAAATGTGTAATCACAGTTATCCAAATCCACAGCTGAATCAGGTCCGAACGTCAAAAAGGGGTCTCCCAAAAGAAGAAGCATGATGATATCCAAATATCAACCAATTCTCGAATATTTGTCCAAGTAGGGGCTGTCGAAGACGACATCTGATTCCATGGCCTTAGGATGGTCTTAAGACACGAGACCTAACGTAGGTAGGGTGATAAGGTAGTAGAAATGAAAGGAAACTAGACTCAAATACCCAATGGTAAAAAACCCATGCCCTCATGTATAAAATGCAATATGTATAGAAAAGCTTGTAAGCCATGGACCTGAGAGTGCCCAATATGAATATAATATTAATAATAAGACGATGAAGCAAATCAAATTGATAACGAGATACGCAAGAATGATGCAAGGGAAATATCAAACCTAGAATAGGTTAGTGTAAGAAAAGAACAAAGGGGTGAAGCGAATGGGATGAATCACAAGCCATGACGAAGATGATAGCGAAATAATGAATATACGAAGAAAAATGGTGATCAAGTGAAATCAAACATGGAGTGAAGTCACATCAATAATGAATGTAATGATAGATAGGACAATGACCCGGAGTCTCGAGGAGAAGGTCACTCATTTCACTCTCAAAGAAATATGACAAAGTGAATACAAATAAAATAGGATCCCAAAAAGCTCACATACGAACTCTCAACAACAAACATACTCGATAAAATGACCCTCAGATATCAATATACACACTCAATGATGGAGAATACTATGCACATACACACATGTGCTTATTTTTATTTTATTTTCATTTATTTATTATATTTTTTTATTATTATTATTTTATTATTATTATTATTATTATTATTATTATTATTATTATTATTATTTACATATATACAAATGCACATACCTTGAACATAAACAAATGAACCCAAAAGATGATATCAATAATGGATAGACACACTCCTAGGTGCTAAGGTAACAAAAACTCTCTTTGACGAAATGACATTCTCAAACCAATGATCTCTAAATCAGTGTCCGTAGGATAAATAGTGGAGATGATGTGACTATCCTCCATGTAATGAACTGAGAAAGATCACCACTAAGGGTGGAGAGAATATGAAGCAAACACAAGTTGTAGATAGAATAAAGGAGAAGAGATAAAGAATACAACCAATGAGATATGAAGGAATGTAGTAGTACGATGGTAGGAAAAAATAATGAAAGCATGATATGCTCGTAGGACCAAGACTCGTGAGACTCCCAAACAATGCATGCATACACTAAAGGGCCCCCATTCCGGTGCAATAATGTGAGCAAGGTGATAAGAAAGAAAGACTATAATGCACATGCGAGGCTCAATGGGCTAGCAACGGTCTATATATCAAAAGGGTGAAAGGGTATATGATTAATTGAAATGATGGTCACCCATCATGTGACCATGGTATCAAACATAGTGCCTCTTTAGCTGATCCACGTTGGTCGACTTCGAGAATTCATTTCTATCTAGATCTATCAACCATGCAGCACCCTTTGGGGTCAACTCCCTAATGAAATAAGGTCCGCTCCAATTGGGTTTGAATTTCCCTTTGGGATCTCTGATCAATCCCCTGATGACCTTCAGAACCAAGTCACCTCTCTGTAATGGTCTGAGCTTGACCTGTTTTTTGAAAGCACGAGTCATCTTCCTCTGATAGGTGCGACCATGGTCTGTTGCCTTTAATCTACTCTCATCTAGGAGATTGAGCTGGTCTAATCGAGCTTGAGCCCAATCTGTCTCTAGAATCTACTATTCCAATGCTACTCTCAATGAACTCATCTCAATCTCAACTGGTAGCACTACCTTCATACCATACACCAAAGAGTAGGGTGTGGCTCTTATAGAGGTGCGAAAAGAAGTATGATAAGCCCACAATGCAAAAAGGAGTTTCATTGACCAATCTTGAGAAGTCTCAACCACCCTCCACAAAATCCTCTTAATATTCTTATTCGTAACCTCTATCGCTTCATTAGTCTGCAGCATGTACGCAGACAATCTGTGATGCTGGATACCGTACCGCTGTAATAAAGTGTTAACATCTGCTCTGAAATGTACTCATCTGCCTGAAATCGGCTCATGAGAGACTCCATAGCGAGAGATAATGTGTGATCTGATGAAACTAGCAACCCCAAATGATGTCAATCTCGCATATGAAGCGACCTCCACCCACTTGGTGAAGTAATCAATGACGACCAAGATGAACTCATGACCATTGGAAGACTTTGGCGAAATCTTCCCAATAATGTTTATACCTCATACTAAAAATGGTCATGGTGAAGTCAGTGCATGTAACTCTGAAGGTGGCACGTGAATGAGGTTCTCATGTATCTAACACTTTGGACATTTCTGAACAAACTGACAACAATCTATCTCCATAGTCAACTAGAAATGTCCGGTCCTAATTATCTTACGAGCTAACATATGTCCTCTCATATGTGGTCCAGAGACTCCTGCATGAAACTCTCTCATCATTCGAATTGCAAAGACGTGGTCTAAGCACAATAGCAACATCCCATCAACTGATCGTTTGTACAATGTTTCTTCACATATCACAAACCGAGTGGACAACTGTCTTAATGCTCTATTATTCTTGGCCGTGGCGGCCTCAGGATATGCACCAAGTCTCAGAAACTAGTATATGTCATGGTACCAAGGTAAGCCATCATCAAACTCTACCTCACCAATCAAGCAACAATAGGTAGGAATAGATCTCAACTCAATTAGTAAAGGGCAAATAATACCCTCGACATGAATATCAATCATGGAAGTTAGAGTAGCCAAGGCATCAGCAAACTGGTTCTGCGCTCTAGGCAGATGTGTATATCTCAAATCATCGAATCTCTGAACTAGTAGCTCCAAGTATGCATGGTAAGGCCTAAGCTTCATATCCCTAGTCTTTCACTCGTCCTGAATCTGTCTTAATACCAGATTGGAGTCACCAAACACCTTCATTTGTCTAATCCTAAGCTTCACAGTTGTCTCTAATCCTAAGATACAAGCCCCATACTCAACAATATTGTTCGTGATAGGATGTCGATCCAAGAATGCCAAACGAAACAAATCTAGGAATGTGATTGTCACGAGGGGATATCAACAAGACACCTATCCCGTATCTAGAATGGTTAGTCGTACCATCAAAGTACATACGCCAACCTGACAAACTAGTCACAGTAGCAACATCCTCATTTGGGAAATCATCATCAATAGCTCTACCATCGGAAACCGGTAATGAGGCTAGGTGATCTGTAACGATGCTCCATCTGATGGACTTTTGAGTGACATAATGGATGTCAAAATCAGTTAAAAGTACCAATCATCTCATGAGGTGACCGACCAAAGCGGGCTTTTCAAACAAATATCTCAAAGGATCTAGAGGGATATCAAGTGCACTAAGTACTTGGTCATGTAATGTCTCAGTCTGCGGGTGGCCCAAACCAATGCTAAACAGTAGTGCTTAATCATGACATACCTCGTCTCATAATCTAGCATCCTCTTACTCAAATAATAAATGGCTCGGTCTTTGCCCGAATCATCGAGCTGAGCTAACATGCATCCCAAAGCCACGTCTAAGACTGACAAGTATAGGAGCAAAGGACGACTTGGTGTAGGAGGCACCAAGACTGAAGGCGACAACAAGTACTCTCTGATCCTCTCAAATTCACGCTGACACTGATCGTCCCAAATAGTAGGTTGATTCTTCCTCAAGAGTCGGAAAATGGGCTTACAGATGTCCGACAATCTAGCAATGAATCCACTGATGTACTGAAGTCTACCTAAGAAGTCTTTGATATCTCTCTTGGTCCCCGGTGCAGGCATGTTAAGGATGGCTCTGATCTTATCTGGATCCGCCTCTATGCCCCTCTCACTAACCATGTATCCTAAGAGCTTCCTAGAAGTCACTCTGAAAGTGCACTTCTTAGGATTCAGTCTCAATCTGAACTGCCTGATCCTCTTAAAGAATCTCTCTAAAGCTACTAGGTGATCTAACTTATCTCGGGATTTCATTATCATGTAGTTTACATAAACCTCGACATCTCGATGCATCATGTCATAGAATAGGGTGGTCGTTGCTCTCTAATAGGTAGCTCATGTATTCTTCAACCCGAATGGCATGACTCGGTAGCAATAAGTACCCCACTCGGTAATGAATGACGTTTTCTCCATGTCCTCTAGAGCCATGAGGATCTAATTGTACCCGAAAAAATCCGTCCATAAAGGACAACATCAAATGATCTGTTGTACTGTCAATTAGCATATCGATGTGTGGGAGAGAAAAATCATCCTTAGGACTAGCTTTGTTGAGATCTTGGAAATCAACACAAACTTTCATTTTGCCGTCTTTTTTGGGAATAGGGATGACATTGGCTAGCCACGTAGGGTACTCGACCAATGATAAAAATCCCACACTGAGCTACTTTTGAATCTCTTCCTTTTCTGCAAGCTCCAATGAGAGTGCAATAGTCTCAACTTTTGCTTAACCGGTCTGGCATGGGGTAGAAGTGGCAAACGATGCTGGACAATAGATAGATTGGGGCCTGGCATGTTCTCATAAGACCATGCGAAAATGTTCAAATACGATTTGAGCAACTGGATGAGACAGTCACTCTCATTTGTAGATAAATCCGATCCTATCTTCAACTCACTAAGCTGATTTGCTGTGCCGAAATCAACAACTTTTGTGTGCTCTGTAGCAGGTGAAACTCTCTGATCAATGAGGTCCAAATCAGAAGCAGATGACGAGTCATCATCTGAATCATGTCGTGCAATGTCATCGTCTATATCTAATATTTGTGATGTGGATGAGGAGTGTACAAATAAAGTGATATCATAAAAGATAAGCAGATACTCGAAAACGCTCAAATCCATAAATGAAAAGTCATGAATATCGTCAGAATGGGAGATAAATCCCGATAAAACATCAAATGAAAAAGGTAGGTTCACAAAGTCAGACGCTCCCTCAATTGGGCCAACATGGCCATCAAACAAATTAGCAACTACTATAACATCCTCTGTAACCTCTGGAGCAGGAGCAATCTGGATCTCCTCAACAATCTTGATGACAGACACCCTGAAGAGATCAAATGGTGAAGCGAGCTCAAGATGAACTATCTCCTCGATCTGGCTCATACTCATCGCGAGCATCTTATCAATGTACTCATCTTGTGGAACAGCTCCATCCACTATGTCTCCGATTTCAGAAAATATCCCGTGTTCATCGATCTCATCTTGAAAATAGAGCGTCATAAGGCTCATACAATCTAAAGATGATGGGGTGGCCAACGCAGATGTCGAAGTGCTTGGAGCTCCATCACTCAATTGTAGCCAATGGATAAGACGCTGAAGCTCGACCTCCTGAACAGTACTGAGTCCTTTAATGATCCCATCTGAAGGCATCTGTGACTCTGACGCCCTCACAAAGTAGTCCGTCAAGCTCATGGTCTATGGATGAACAGGATAATCAAAATGTGTGTGAGCCAATCGGGTTATCACCCTCTCCTTGCGCAATCGCGCCATATATTGATAATCAGCCTCAGTGGGGATGAACCCAAGTCCGAATGGTATATCCTGATCTAGGATAGCCATGAACTCACTGGACCCGTGTTGACGCCACCCCAACCCCATGCCAGGTAAATAAGACATGTTTCTCATCATGTCGAGTACCATTGTGCTGCCATACTGGTCAAACAACATAGCCACAAAGTCTCGGTGAAAATCCTCCATCTCCAAGGTCTGCACCTCGTCGAATGTGAACCCAGTCAGAAATAGGTCATCATCACTGTGACTAATCTGAAGCATTGGCTTAGCATAAATAAACATATCTCCCACAGACTACACTGTGACGACTTGGCCATCATGAATGAACTTCACCTTCTGATGAAGAGAATAAGGAATGGCCTCAGCTCTGTGAATCCAAGGTCGGCCCAATAGTAGGTTAAATGATGTAGGAATTCTCAAAACTAGGAACAAAGTAACAAATGTAGTCAGACTTATCAGCAGCTCAATCTCTAAAGTGCTCATGACCTCCCTCCGAGTGTTATTATATGCTCGGACTGTCTGAGTGGAGGGACCAAAGTCAGAGGGCGCATAGCCGAGGGCGATGGCAGTGGCTAGAGGATAGACATTCAAGGCCGAGCCATTGTCTAAAAGAACAGATAGGACTCGGCGACCTGAACAACTGATTGATATATATATATATAGTGGATGTGTATGGTCTGAACCCTCTGGTGGCAAGTCGTCATCAGAGAAAACTATGTAAATGGCTTTGCCAGCCGTCACCATGTGACTCAACCCTTTAGAGTGGTGGTAGTCTCGACTCTGATCTGGCTCAAGACTCGAATCAATGCATCTCTATGAGTGCTGGAAGATGCCAACAAGCTTCAAATGGAAATATGAGCCTATGTGCTCTGTAACCGCCTCAGAATCTCGTCATCCTCCCTTTTGACCTCCTCATGGGATGAGGTCCCCTCCAAGGGTCTAGCGGCTGCAGGGGGCTACTGTCGTACCACCCTACTCCCAAGAATAAGATTTTGTATATCAGGAATGTGAACATCATCAACATATGGAGTTCGAACCTTCTCAACATCAAGAATCAAGACAAACGGCGTTTGAGCACTGTAATATGGGAAATTCAGTGGCACAACAGTGGTCGTCTGTACTAACGCTGCCTCAGGAACTAGTTTGAATGGTGTTGGCGTCTGAAGACCCAAAGTCACTCGACCTATCTCATAAATCCCATCAAATGCTATGGGCTTTGGCTTAGAATCATCCCAACTCAGCATGTGGATGTGGTCGTCAAGCTTAACGAAGTCCAGGAAATGTATACCATCAATCGGATGGGGAACCGTGTGTGTAGTGTGACCCGATAATGGGTTTGTGGTTACACTCGGCTAACCCAAGTGAACCAAACCCTAATAAATCAGATCCTGTATAGCATGTCTCAAAGTAGCATAACGATTTGTCTCATGTCCTGGCCCCTAATGATACGCACAGTATAAATCCATCTTGAACTAAGGCGGGACAGGCTAAGGCAATGGTTTGGGTGTGAGAGCCATCAACATTTTAGCCTTTGTGAGTTTCCGAAGAGCCTGACTCAACGACATACCCAACTGTGAAAACTGTCTCTATGTCCTCAAAGGCAAAAGAGTAGAGGTTTGTTAAGCTCTGGGTTTAGGATAGGATGTTGTAGGTCTCGCAGCAAACTGTGTCATATAGCATGGATGGCCTGTGGCAGAATATGAAACAAAAGGTCTCTCGGTGCCCTGCGTGGCATAGTAAGGCAATACTAGTGTACGAGGCATGTAAGCCTGATCATAGGTCTGATGAGGCACTCGTGAGCTATACTGCTGAGGTGCATAAGAAGAATGAGTCCCAGTGAGTTATGGAACAGGATGATGACGCCTGGAAGGCCTCTGACTGGTAGAACTGATAGCATTCACATCAACCGATCTTTGTCCTTTGGATGGTTTCTTCCCCTTAACATCAGTAGGGGAAGAATCTGTCCATGGACCTCTAGAAATACCGTTCCTCAACATTATATAGGGCCAAAACCAGAAAGCCAAAGTTTGTAAAGGGTACCCCGACCACATGTCTAGCAATCCTGGGTTGTAAACTCCTCAGAACCATCTGTATCTGATCCTTCTCTGATGGCCTATCAATAATCTCAGCTATCTTCCCGTGCTGGCGAGAGATGAACGAAGAAACGGACTCATCCAATCTTTGTCTCAGAACCTCAAGCTCTCTCTTTGATACATCTACGGCGGTATTAAACGAAAACTATCGCAAAAACTCTTGGGCCAAGTCATCCCATGTCCTACGTCGCGAGGACTTCAAAGACACGAACCAACATTGGGCTGCTCCACTCAAAGATAATGGGAATAAGGTGATCATCTATGACTTGTCCAATCTATGGGCCCTCATTACTGTGTTGTAGAGTCGGAGGTGAATGCGAGGGTAACCAATGCCCGTGTACCTCTCAATGTCAGGCATCCTAAACTTGGCCAGTAAACTGGCCACTAGCATACCCTCAAGATCATCCCAAACAACTGAACTTTCAGATACTCTGAACTGTCTCATAAGTTGCTCGATATGGTCCATACGTGTGTGAACATCATCAATGATCGTGGTCTGAACTATTGCAGGTGGGGTAACCTCAGAATGACCATGCAACAGATAAGATGAGGCCTGAGGCACTGTCAGAACAGGTGGTGGCGGTGGAGGTGGCAACAAGTCATGAGGTGTCTCATCCTGAAATACGGGTGGTCTACTCTGCTGACTACCTATCTTTTGTCTGAGACTTGCCAAGGCCTCCTGAATAGAAACCATGGCAATTGTGAACTGATCAACCGTGACAACCTATTGATTCATGTCTGATATCTCTGAAAATCGGACTAATCTCCCCTCTACTCTGACCCAAGATGGTAAATCCAAACTGAGAACAAAGCATCGATCCTGGAACATGAGAAACGAAATAACAGTAAATCATAGGAAAAACACAAAAGAAATGTTAATTTGAACTGAAACGAGCAAGACATTAAAGTGTAGACGAACTGTTCGACCATAACTCAAACTCGTATTGATCTCGGTGCACTCTCAACTGGAGACTAAAAAAGGGAATACTAAATCCAAACTATGACCAAAGAGACTCTGAAGGCCCTTAGATGCACCCACATGTAAGGAGAGAGTCCTAATCGAAGGATCTACAACTCAACCTACAAGGTCAAGGTGACTCTAAAAGGATAAGGATGGACTTTAAAATATCCCTAGTAGAAGCGATCATACCCTCCAACGGTACGCAACCCTCTACACGCCTCCGAAGAGATGGGGCGCTTCCATGCAAAGTGGTCATCACCTCCACACATGCACTACCTCGACATCCTAGGGGGTTTCCTATGGTGAAACCTCTCAAAACTCTCAACACTCAATAGTCAACTAAAGTGCACAGTGAGCAGTGTAGGTGCATTCGAAAACCCTATGAATTTAAAACAGAAAGAGGAAACATACTGGTGGCACAAATATTCATGAAACCTAGCTCCGAGCTATACAGGTCTTCAATGATCGGACTCTAATCACCATCAATATGTCAGTCTCCTCCAAAATGCTCCTGAACATCGATATAGCCTGTCGCTAGACCATACTCCTAATCTCTAACTTGGTTAGAGAAGCAAGCACACACAAGGCCTTACACTTACAAAAATAAGAGCCGAAATGAAAGAAATGATCGAAACCAAAGGATTGGAGGTAAAAGGGATAGATGTACGGCCCACACAGATAAGCGACATGCAATCATACAAGAAAAGAGCATTCATGCACCATACAATCAAGCAAAGTACAGATATATCACTCATGTCCACAAGCAAGCTATGACAATCAAGATGAATAGCGATACAAGCTTCATGCTCAAAGACGATCAAGATAATACACAAACCAGAGAATCAACACATCTAGTCAAATGACATACAACAGTGAATCTATACATGCGAGGTGATCAGAACAATCATGACAAAATCAAAGTCACTATGCTAAGACAGGTAAGATAATCAATCAATACAATCAATGTGTCAATGTCCCAAATGGATATAGCAATGAAACATAGAAAAAATCACTACATCAGAATCCTCAACCAAGATAATCAAACAGTATGTCAATGTCCTAAATGAACACAATAACCAAGCATGCATCAAGGATAATGATATCAAGAGCTCTCAACTTGTAATCAATAGTCAAGCGAATCGAAGCACAAAGAGAGATAGGTACCTACTGATCGACCAATCAAACGCCAAATTTGCCTTATCTTAAGTTCAAGCTTGACCCACGGGTGATTCCCCAATGGAGTCGCCATTTTGTGGACCCCGTATTTCGGTTTATGTGCTTTCACTCATTGGTGAACTCGTTTTTTATTTGAAAAATGATTTATTGTTTAGAAAATAACTTGGAGTCGCCGCTTATTTTTGTTTTATTTTTAAAGGGTAAACAAAATAAGAAAGAAAACCCTAAGTGTGACTCCCTGTTTGGAAAAGACAATCTATGAGAAACCAAATACGGGTTCGGGGGTCATGTTACTTATCGAAAAGGTATGGTAAAAACCGTAGCACCCCTCTAAGTCCCTAAAAATGGGTTTTTACTAAATAAGGTAAGACATATCGGCAATTGATGAGGAAATCAATGGATACCGATGAAATAATCAAATAATAAAGTGAATCATGTATCAGAATAAGCGAAGTGGGAATGGGATCATACCTTAGCAGCAATTAATAGTGCGCTATCATAGAAACAAGGTTAGATCAAGTATAAAATCATCACATGCATATCAAAAAGCAAGGCAAAGATCAAGCAATACTCATTAAGTATAACAACTGACAATAAGAAAAGGAAACTCATATGTAGGGCCCCCCACCAAAGCCCAATTTATTTTGCATGAATTAATATCACAAATTCCATTATTTTGGAATTATGAAAAATTCATTCATGATTATTAAAAAAATCAAGGAAAACGAAAAATTATTTGAAAATCAAAGAAAATTCTTGAATTAAAAAAATATTTGAAAAATGGAGTGGAATTAAAACTATTTGAAAGAAAACTGGAGTTTTGAAATTTATTTGAAAATTGAAGTCTCGAAAATTATTTGAAAATTGGGATTTTGAAAATTAAATTTAAGAATTGGAATTTTGAAAATTAAATTTAAGAATTAGAATTTTACAAATTAAATTTTGAAAGAAATTAGAATTTTAAAAATTATTTAAAGATGGAATTTTTAAAAATAAATAAATAGAATAATGATAATAACGAAAATAATAATGATTAAATAAATAAACATGAAAATTGGAATTTTTGAAATTGGAAACTAAATTTGGAAATAGGAATTTTGAAGAATTATTTAAAGATGGAAGTTTTTGGAATTTTGGAAATTAGAGATTGAATATGGAAATCGGAATTTTGAAGAATTATCTAAAGATGGAATTTTAAAAATAAATAAATAAATAATAATGATTAAATAAATAAATGTGAAAATTGGAATTTTGGAAATTGGAAATTGAATTTGGAAATCAGAATTTTGAAGAATTATTTAAAGATGGAATTTAAAAAAAAAAAAAATAATAATAATAATAATAATAACGAAAATAATAATGAGTAAATAAATAAATGTGCAAATCGAAATTTTGAAAATTGGGAATTAGAATTTAGGACCTAAAAAAAATTCTAAAGATGAAAGATTGTGGAGTTGAATTATTTGGAAATTGGATTTTCAAAAATCAATTTTTTAAAGTCCATGGGCTTTGAAAATGGGCCAAGGAGGGTGGCTATGCAAACTGGAATTGTGCACGTGGGCTCGATCATAGTTGGACTCAACCTCTCAAAGAGCCCATAATACTACCCCAACAAGCCATCTAAAGGAATGTTGTTGCACCATGTGATGATTTTCAGCAATTCCTCTAGTGTTTCGTGCCCACCTCCATATACATGGTCAAACCTCCTTCCACCATACCAATCTTACTCTTCAGCTTATCTTAAACCTCCAATTCAATATTCGTCCCTTCAATCAGTCTCACGTTTTCATTTTTGGACACTTGAAGCCGACTTGGAGTACATCGCTCGCATCGTCTCCTTCATCATATCACACTTCGACTCCACTTTCTCTTCATAGATGGCATCTGCATTTTTCGACGTCGACACTGTGCCATCTTCACTATCACAACTGGAACCCGAATTCGAATCAGAATCCAAATCCAAAGACGTAGAAGGATGTTCTTGGTCCCTCTGCATCCTCCGGTGACTTGACTCATCCTTGTTCATCATAAGCAAGGGAGACGACATCACAGTATGACATAATGTACCCATCAAAGCCCCACTATCAATCTCAAGCCAAACGTTCTAAAATCTAAAGACCGTGACACCATAACTGGTGTTCCGAGAAGTCCATCATCGTCACTTGCTTTGTGGTTGGCAGTGACAAACGGAGTTATGGTCATCGACAATGATCGCCTTCGTGCAAGGCTTGTCGAAGCATGTGTTCTCCAAAGACCCCGGATCACACGTGTCGAGAGTCACTTGCTGGCTATCAAGGTCGAAAGTGGCGCCATCGATGATGCTCTAGTCTTGGCTACTCCAGTCATGGGTGGAATAATTCAGAAAGCAGGTAAAGGATGAGCTGAAGATGGTGGGTAAGGTGATGGGTTCGATGGGTATGAAGGTTAGGATATGGTGATTTTTAGGATGAGGACTTGTGGTGGAATGACAATTGGAGGTATGAGTATGGAAATGGGTGTGATGGATGACAGTGGGTATGAAGGGTATTGGTCTTATTCATGGGTGATTCATTTGCATGGAAGTGTCTTGAACACGGATTGCATATTGTTCCATCTCTACCTGTAAAGGCCTCCTAGAGTACATTATAAACAGAAACTCCATTTTCTTGCAACACAAATGGGTTCAAGAAACAAAAGTAAAATCAAATAGAGCATATATGCACACAAATAGATTCAGCAAAACAAACCAATAATCCTTGATGCCCAAACCAATCAATAAAATCACACCTAGGAATTTGTAGAAAAGGGTAGTAGAATCACGTGAAAATGAGGAACTGTGAAGTTTACAAAGGCCTTACCTGAAAGTCTCCTCCCCAAGCATAGCTTTCCTGTCTCCCCCAGGCTATCTCTATCTCTCTGTAACAGCAACAGGAAGATCACCTCCTCTCTATAACCCCCCACCAAAAATATCTCCCTCCTTTCCCAACTTGCAGCTTACGCTCCTCTATATTTTCTAGAAAATATCTTCCTCCAAAGCAACAACCTGCTTCATTGCTCCTTGTTTAGGGAGGATGTCATCACATTCAACCACCACCATGATGAGCCTTGTTTTTTTTTCTTTTTTTTGGCCACATGTCCATGTAGCTTGCTCTTCTAGAAAGAGGTCCCCCCACTTCAAAAGAAGATCTTTAACTCTTTCGGGTGGCCATGAAATACCCTTTGATGCAAATTATAAAAGCAACAATAATATATATATATATATATATATATATATATATATATATATATATAAACAACTAGGACTTGGTCTGCAAAAAGGGGTTTACACTAGGCCAGTGTGGTCTGTTAACATGCCTACCTTTTAAATATAGGTCTACTTAGCCGCATCACCCAACGTGTCAGTAATGAAACACAAATTGACCCAAATAAATTTCCCGACTCAATCCACTTCCTACAATTCTTTCAAAAAATACCCAAATGATTTAACATAAGAATAACAACATAATAATTTTAAGAAACATAACCTCTTAAAATAATTTAGAAATAATTAATATTAAAAAAGGTTCACCTTCCACTATGGCATCAAAATCAACCCCTTCTCAAACTCAAATGTTATATTTGATTAGTGGGAGAGGATATGTATATTTTACAATATTATATTTAATAAAATATTATATTTAATAAATATGAGACTCTTGAGGATATGTTATATTATGTTATTTAATATACGCAAATAATTTGCATATATTATACAAAATTTTTACACATAAATAAATTAAATTTTTTAATTTTATAAAATAATTAATAAAAAGAATAAATTTATGATAAATGTGATATATTTCTTAGTTTAACATTAATATATTTGAGGTAAAAGGAATATAGAAAAACCAAAAATAAAACATCTCACTACTATTTTATCAAGGCTTTTTTTAACTTGTACGGCTATTTTAAAAAATAATTCTTAAAAAATGGTACTTTGAAAAATAATTGTTAAAATATGGTATTTTGAAAAATAATTCCAAATCTACAACACTTTTTGTCACTTTGAAAGGTATTTCTTGAAGAGACACCTTCTATATTTTTCATATCAATCATAAATGTTAAAAAAAAATTGAATTTACATTAAAGGTGTTTCTTGAAGAGACACCTTCCATAATTCCATAAAATTGAATTTATGTTAAATGTGTCTTTTCAAAAGACACTTTTTCATAATTTTTTTATTAATCATACACGTTAAAAAAAATTGAATTTATACTAAAGAAATATCATTTCCACGATACCATAAAATCAAATTAATATTAAAGTGTCTCTAGAAGAGACATCTTTGATAATTTTCATATCAATCACACAGTGAAAAAAAAATTAAATTTATATTGAAGGAGTCTATACAATTCCACAAAATTGAATTTATACTAAATGTGTCTTTTGAAGAAACACTTTCCACAATTTTTATATTAGTCACCTATCAAAAAATTAAATTTATACTAAAAGTATCTCTTGAAGGAAAACATTTCAATATAAATTTAATTTTATGAAATTGTGGAATGTGTCTTTTAAAAATACATTTTTAATATAAATTCAATTATTTCAATGGATGACTGATACAAGAATTGTTGAAGGTGTATTTTCAAGAGACACCTTTAATATAAATTTAATTTTATGAAATTGTAGAAAGTGTGTATTAAGAAGACATCTTTAGTATAAATTCAACTTTTTTTTATTATGCAATTGATATAAAAACTGTGAAAATGTCTACTTAAAAGACACTTTTAATATAAATTCGATTTTGTAGAATTATAAAAGGTGTCTCTTGAAGAGACACTTTTAATGTAAATTCAAATTTTTTTAACGTGTGTTATTGATATAAAAATTATGGAAAAGAGACACCTTCAATGTAAATTCAATTGTTTTTTAACGTGTATCATTTATATAAAAATAATGTAAAGTGTCTTTTTAAGAGACACCTTTAAAAGTGACAAAAAATGCCGTAAATTTGAAAATAGTTTTCATTGTACTGTATTTTAAAATTTTAATTTTAAATTCACCATATAATTATCAAAAATCCTATTTTATCATATGTTATGGTATCTCAAACCTCTTTACGTTAGAAAGGACGTCTTAAAGTCCAAAAACAAATGGTGTTTATCTTGGGATCTCCTTTCTTTTGACTTTCATCATGCTAAGACGAAGGTAGAGAATCAAGAACCAGTGCAAAACAAAAATCAGTGCTAGTAATAAAATAATTGAGTCGGAATTCATCTTTTCCATCATTACTCTTATATTATTTATTGCATGGATTATTATTATTATTATTATTAATTAGAATATTTTCAAAAATATGATCAAACATAAAATTTTCTTTCCCTCAAATTTTAATTGGAATTTAAAAGTATTACATGTAAGATACATGCAATATATATTCGATCCAAGTATCCGAACATTTGCAACATGAATCAAATCTAGAAAAGACTTAGAATCGTCTGCTTACTTCCAACCATTGTTTTTGAATTGTAGTTGGTGAAGTCTCGGATTTTCCAAACTTTAATCTCACCTTTTTTAGATGGTATATTTCTGAAGATAAAAATTGCAGAGAGAGAGAAGTTCGGGACCATAAGAGATTTATATAACTGTGGTTTCCCATCATACCACGCTTTTTCTGATTTGCCACCATGTTGAGCAGTTTGTAGAACATGCTCCTTAATTGTAGCGAACTGAGATGATTGGTGGAAGACGTGGTTAAGTGTTGGACCACTTTAGGGTGGTGACCACTTCAAGAGTGGTGAACGTGTAGCTGGTAACATTATATCCTTTTTTAAAAAAAAAAAATTAATTTATTATTTTTATCATTTTGAGTCACTTAGGGTCACGAATTACTGTTATGATTGAATTGTGGTTAAAATAAGAAAGAAAAATTATTTATTTTCCAACCCATCTCTTGTAACACCAAATAAAGGAAAGAATTTCTTCATTTCAATTCGCTTTTATACCAAATTTCCTTAATTGAAATCCATTCAATTCATTTCAAAGTTTATTAATCGGAGTATTTTCCTTTTGGGTTTAGCCCCAAACATAGTTTTACGTCCAGTAACTATTTGTATTATTTAATTTTATATTATATTATCTTCCTGTTTGGAAACTATTATTGAGTTTTTTAATATTTGAAATAGAAAATAGATTTTTAAATCTAAAAACAAACTTGATGAAGATTTTGTAGAAAATAGTTTTTTAAAAGTTTGTTTCAAAAACAAGTTATTTTTTAGATGGTTTAAATTATTTTTTATAAAATGTTATGAAAAAACATGAAAAATATTTTTAAAAACTTTTGTATCACGCTTAGTATAAGTTAATAAAACCATTTTAATATTTGAGTTCTCAAATAATTTTGTTCCTAAAAATAATTGAGAAATATTCAAAAAAAATGTTATAGAAAAACAATTTGAGAGTTGCTTTTCTGAACATTATTTGACAAGTCCAATACTTTTCTTTTTATATTGTTACTTATAAAAAAATCAATTTTTAATAGTTGGAAATTATTATAAATTTAAAATATATTTACTTTTTTTATTTTACTTCATTTAAAAGAATTTATCCCACATCAAGCAGAACCAAAATATATTTTTATTTAACACTTAATCTCATTGTAATATTCATTTAATAGTTAATCTCATTGTAAGATGTGTTAATTTCTTAAGCATTACAAAATTAGTAAATTACAATGATTTTAGGACGTGGAAGCTAGTCCAATTAAAAATGCTAGTGATTAATAATAAGTCAAATAATTATAATAATAATAATATGAGAGATTAGTTAATGCTTAAGCTAATCTTGACATGGAGACTAGAGGTATGAATTATTAGAAAAAACTAATTCTTCTCATTCTTACATTTACATAAAAGCGTAATCCAAGATTAGAGGTATACGACAATTAAAAATATGATGAATTCTCTAAAATATTGTGTTATATATATGAGTAAATACATAAGTTGAAAATTTTATTTTCATATTTGATTTATCAAATAATTTTGTTTATAAAAATAATTGAGAAATTTTTAAAAAAACTATTATAAAAGGACTATTTGAGAATTGTATTGTTAAATGATTTTTATATTTTTCTTCTTAATTTTTTTTTTCATATATAAAATTTAAAACTTATTATTGTTTTCCAACTTTAAAACTTAATAATAAAATTTAATAACAAATTTTTATTTATCAAAAACGTTTTAAACTATGAAATCTTTCTTGGATATATATATATATATATATATATATATATATATATATATATATATATATATATATATATATATATGAATGTATCTTTATTTTCAATTAGTAAAATTAAATGACAAAATTAAAGACGTTAAAAATAAAAGGGAAGTATATCTCAACTTACATCAATTAAGAGGAGATATATTAAGCAAATGAAGAATAAAAATGATTAATGATAAAATAAATAATGTATAAATTAGTATTATGTGTTAATGATTTATGTTGTTAGAGTGTGGCAGAGATTTTCATTTTTTTTAAATACATTTCACTATAGTGTAGATATTTTTTGTATAAGAGTTTTTAAATTGTAATATGGATTTTTTTAGTAAGCTGCTTTTTTTTTTTTTTTTTTTTTTTGCATATATATAGTTGTTTTTTTTCAGTAATATTTTGTTATCTCAGTAATTCAAAAGAAATAAAAATTATTTATCCCACATCGCTTCAAAACTAAAAATATTATATATATTTAATAAAACTTTGATTTTCTTAAAAAAATGAAGTAAAGTCAATGCGTCTAATTCTAGATACGCAACATTAATTTATCTAATAATACCAGCGATGGATGCACAGAGGACAAGAGGAGTCGCTATCCTGTAGGCCATTATCATAGGAAGATTAAGCAATTTGTCTTTTGTACTATCTTAGTTTGCTTCTATATATAAAATGTTACCCTAAATGTCTTTTTTTTGTAATAAGTTATTTCCTATCAAAAAGACTAATGGTGGAGGAGCAGTTACCCCTGTACCCCTGTAGGCCATCACCAAAGGAAGATTAAGCAATTTGTCTCCCTATGCATTATGAATTATATTCATTATGAATTATATTCAATAATTTGAATTTCTTATCATGTTGGTGGGAGAGTTGATTTTTTACCATTACATCAGCCAAAAGGGATTACGATCCTTTCAAAAGACAAAAATTTTAAGAAACATTACCAGCTCAGAGAATTTGTAAATAAGTACTAAAAAAATTTAACCCTTCACAATGTCATCATACCCATAATCCCATGGCTCATAAATCATATGTTGTCAAACCCAATTGATAGGATAAAATATGTATATTTTATGATATTATTTTTAATAAAATATTATATTTAATGAACGTAATATACTTTGAAATATGTTGTATTATGTTATATAATATGTACAAATATTTTTTATATACTGAATAATATATATAATAATAATATTTTATAATAAATTTTATACAAAATTTTTAGTTTTTAAATTTTAAATTTAATATTTTTAACAGAATATATAGATATATTAAGGCAGAAAAAAAAACCTTCAACGAAATCTGAAGGTCTGTGATCAAGCCAGAAGATATCCTCCCTATTTATTTTTCTTTAAATTGGAAAATACCACAAAGGTTATTATCTTCATCAGCACATTGACAACCGAAACTCAAGTAATTTGAAATGCCCGTATCAATGCTATGCAACAAAACAACCTTTTGCAACTTCTTAGAAAAATCTTAACAAAGCCAAAATTTATTTCTTTGCATGTGTCTTTTGACAGCTAAAAAAGGAGGATAAAAAACTTAGCAGTTACCCACATTTTATAAAGTAGAATTTTCAGGTCCAGAGCCATCATCTAGTCAAGAAAGCAGAAGAACAAAGAGAAAGGGAATTAACCACCAAAAATAAAAATTTAACTGCAAATCCATGTATCAAAATGCCCCAAACCAAACATCCAAATGCAACCTGAGTTACAGAACAAATCCAAAACGACTTATGAATTATTTGATGATGACAAAAGTTTGCCGTTGGACAAGCAAATGGAAACATATATGAAACTATTATTTTTCTTGAAATACAACTCATGAGAGAGAATTGAAAAGGTATTTCCTCTTCCCTGCTGATTCATGGTTGTTGACTTGTTGATTGTAGACACCACAGACACTAATTTTAAGCCTTAAAAGGTTTCTTGTGTTTCCATTGAAATATAGTTTAATGGATTGTCTTGGCCCTTGTGGAGCTGGGCAACTTGTTTAGGAAACCAACTATGTTGAACCCAGCTTTATTGTTGGATTGCATTGAGCTAGTGTGAGGCCATGAGCCAAAATGCCAGCTAAGGTATGACACATCATCCATGCACTATTTGTTAATTGGATCACTGTTTTTTTACTGTGGTTTATTGTCCATCCTCTTTGGAGATGGTCCAATTATGCTAGGCACTGCTGCTGAAATCTTTGAAATTGAGAGGCTAGGATTTGCTCAACTTGCAACACGCAGTGCATTGCCGGCCAATAAATTATACTTGTCTCTCTAATTCTCTGGTTCAAATAATGGTTTATGGTGGGTAAGATAATTGGTCACCCAACAGGTCCATACCAAAATACCTGAATTTACATTTTTTTTTTCCCCAGATTTGGGAAATGAGCAGACTGGTTTGGGACTGAATTAGGTTATTGGTTGATGTTCTATTTTGGTTTCTGTTGGCCTTCAATTCTACTGCACCCACGTTACCCATGAAAAGAATTTTCTACCATTCCCACCTGAACTCCAGCCATTACCTGATGTCTACTCAAATATATTCTATCTGTAACATTTCCTTCCATATAACTTTCCTCGCTTTATAGAATTTAAAAAGAAAAAAATAAAAACTATCGAAACATTTTTTCCCCCTTGTGAACAAGCAAAAAATTTCTATCTGAAAAAAAAAACTTATCCTTCCATATTACTGTAAGGCTGCAGGTCACCTTTCCATGAGTTCGATATAAGAGCTCCAATAAGACAACAATTAGTCAATTTAGTTATTCTGGAATACCCTCTAATTCATGTTTTCCTCCCTTCGCATAGCTATGATATCAATGTCATTAAAGATGCCAAATCCCTGTCATCAACCAGAGCTTAAGGAGTCTATTGCCATTGATCACCCAAGTCCAAAAGGCATTTAATTCAGGGAAGAGGAAATAGAAGAACATGGTGGTCTTCAGATCCTCAGTTTCTAAATCTCATGAAGCATGTGAAATCGACAGAAGCTAATAAGCTACGATCCAGCCCCCCCGAGAAGGAACTGGGTGAAAACATGGATTTTGATTTTGATTTTGATTTTGATCAAGGCTTGCTTGATGTATGTATACTCTGATATAATTGCTAAAATTAATCCTGATGATTTTCTTGAATAGGGAAGGTGACTTTTTCCAAGGAAGTGAAATTTGAAGAAAGAATAGATCGTTCAGATCTTGGTAGAGTTTTCCCAGTGGAGGAATTGGAGGAAGGGGAGATTCCTGGGTGTTGAACAATTGAATGCTCAGATATTATTTCGGGTCATCAATATTATTTAAGAGCAAAGATAATTTCATGTTTATTTATTTATTTATTTTTTCTTTTTAAGAAAGAAAATTTTGGATTTGAATTCTTACCATTTTGATTTGAAATGAGAATATTGCTTCAAGTAAAAAAAAAAAAACCTAAAGCCTTATCTAAAAATGAAAATTTTCCACTACTTTTACTAAATAAGTACTTTTATTTACAACTTTATTTAAAAAAAGAATTTTTCTCTTGAAAAACAAAATTTTATCTATCTCTTAATTCATTTCATTTTAAAAAAGCTTTCAATTTTATTTAGAAAAGCTTTGCAACTTATTTTATTTCTTTTTATAGAAGTTTATTTATTAAAGCTTTGCAACTTATTTTATTTTCTAAAAAAAAAGTTTATTTAGAAAAGCTTTGTAACTTATTTTTTTTCTAAAAAAAAAAAGTTATTTTCAATCTTATATATATAAAAAAAAACTTAAATTTATTAAAATCATGATTTTAGGATTTTATTTTTTTTATTTGGAACGGTTTTTTATTAAAAGGGTTTTTATTTAAAAAAAGTTACTTTTATATAATTGAGTTTATCTATTAAAAAAAATTATCTTGATGACTCTGATTTTTATTTATTTATTTTTAAGACAAAATTTAATTTATTGAAAATGTATTAGAAAGGGATTTTGGTTTCTAGAATTATGAATTTCGATTTACTTAAAAAAAATTATTACAAGTGATTAAATTTGAAAAAAAAAAAAAAGCCTTGGTTTTGTTATTATTATTATTATTATTATTATTATTATTATTATTATTATTATAAAATAAAAAAATAAATAAGTAGATAAATTTTTTAAAAATAAAATCAATGAAATAATCTACAAACAAAAACATTATTATTTATTTATCACTATATTTACACAACAATTTGAAAATTAGAAATCGTAAGAATACGAAAGAAAGTGAATTAGACATATACATCAATATATATAAAAATGGCAAACAAAATAAATTCAATATATAAATTAAATAAAAAAAAGAATAAAAATAAAGAGAAGACTGGGATTAACAGTTATACCCTTTCCAAATCTAGTAAAACTCAAAAATGTCAAAAAAAAAATTTTAAAATCTACTGTGGAAATCAACAAACTTACCCAAATTTGCACCCTTGAATGGTGGTGATTAGAGAAAGATATGGTATTCGTGGGGGAAGGCGAGCATCCCTAGGTGATGATTCGTGAAGGGAAATGGTGGTGGTGGTGTTGAAATGGGAGGAAAAGAGGTGGGAAGAGATTTGAGCACGAGGGAAGATGGTGAGATGAGTGTCACGATCCATGGGTATGAGTGTGGTAAAAAATCATAAGAAGAAAGAAGAAAAATAAATAAAAACATGAAAAAAAAAATAGAATAGGTGAGTGAAAGTATGGTTTGAACTATTAGTAAATATGAATATATTGATATTTAAATTTTATGAATATATTGAAAATATTAATGGATGTTTTGATAAAAAATATTGATGAAATGAAAATTATTTAAAATTTATAAAAAAAACTCCAAAAAAATGATAAAATAAAAAATTAAACATATTAAAATTATTTTGTAAATGTAATCAAGGTATGCCAAAAGGATAATATATATTAAATTTCTAAAAAAATATCTCAAATTCCTTTAATATAAATATTTATTTATTTTAAAAATTAAAAACTATTTAAAACCCGCTTTTATTACATTTTAAATGAAAATTTTAATACTTTTTCAGATTTATATAAAATATTTTATTTAAAATTTTATTATTTGTGGTGACAATTTTTTGCTATTGACATTAATTTATTTAAATAATTAAAATTATTAAAAATTATATTAATAATTTATCTTATCAAATTAATTTTAATTTATAAAATATTATAACTTCATTATTATTTTTTTATATTTTAGAAATTTTTAAATAAATTTATAATTTTAATATTTAATTATCATATAAATGATGTCTTTTATATTTTTAGTAATTAATTAAATAGAATTTAAAATAAAATAAGTAGAATTAATTTATTTATTAAAATATTTTTTTAATAATGGATTTTAACATAACTTGTCCAACATATACCAAAAGGGCGAATTAGCCTAGGTAGTCTTCAACCCAAGCCTTCTAGGGTTCGAATCCCCGCGGTGCACCTTCCAAAAAAATATTTAAAGGGAGTTTGACCGAGAGGCAGCCGTGTTGACTGGGCTGATGTGTGGGTTGTGAAACCTTGAAAATGAAATAAGCCCAGATTTAAGCTCAAAAAATTAAACCAAAGGGGCTACAAAATACTAATCAAATGGGCTTGAAAGTAAAAGATGAAAACGGGTCAAACAAAAAAGATAAATAAAAAAAACCATAAAATTTAAAATAAAAATGATTAAATTCATAAATTTGGAACAAAGAAATGAGGACAAAATCGAACTAAAAAAAATTAATAGTAAAAAAAGACTGGGCAAATTTTGGTTTCCATAAAAATAATTTTTTAAAATTTTTATTCTAGTCCTAAATAATAATTTCAACATATTTAATAAATAGAAATGAATTTGATTTTTCATTCCTATTATATATTTTAATGTTCTAAACATGACCTAAATGTATTTTGGTTTTAATTATATGACACAAATTTATTTTTCAACTCAAAGTGGCTACCATCATATTTCAAAATAAAATTTTAAAACTTGTGATAATAAGACAATGTAAACTAAATTTAAGTTATATCAAAATAACTTTAAAGAGAACAATAACTTATAATTCAATTAATCACAATTTTAAATTCATGATTGTGAGTTATTAATAAATTAATATAAATATGCCTTATTAAAAATTTCAAAATAAAAAATAACAATAATAGAACTTTAATAAAATATCAAAACAAAGAGAACATTCCAAATAATAAAATATCTATTGAAATCACAGTTAAATTTTAAATAAAAAAAAAAAATCAAAACAATGCAAGAACAATTTTGCTACTTTTGTGTAGAACAAAAGGCAATGCATAATTCAAAATTTATCACAGCAAATATTCATAACTGATGGTTAGCCAGAATGGGATGGGGATTGCACATTCAAATGATTCATAGGTAAAACACATACAGCACAAAAAGCATAACTCAAAATTTATCAAAGCATGGATTCATAACCTTTGATTGGCCAGAATGGGATGGGGAATGCACATTCTAATGGTTCATGGGCAACAGAGAGAGAAAAAGAGCACAAAGAACATTTCAAATAAATAAAATATCTACCAAAATCACAGTTCAATTAAAAAAAATCACAAAATTTCAAGAAAAATTTTGCTACTTTGTGTAGGGAAGAAAGGTGGTGCATAATTCAGAATTTATCAAAACATGAATTCATGAATCCTGGTCAGTCAGAATGGGATGGAGAAGAGAGTTATCAAAACATAAATTCATAACCTTTGTTAGTCAGAATGGAATGGAAAGAGAGAGAGAGAGAGAGAACGATTTTCTCAAAATTTCAACCATTTTCTCAGGCACATAATAAGAGATTTTTATAAAGAAAAGAAAAAAAAAAAAAAACCTTGGTTTTCTCTTACTTTGCTCCACTTGGTGTGCACCGCAAGAACCAGATATTCCCACCAGACAAAAATAAAAAATAAAAAAATGAAACATACAACACTCATTAAAATTTTTTTGGAAACCTTAACGGAGAAAGAGGAAACTCGACATAGGTGATTAGAGAGAGAGAGTTTAATCCGCACTTTGAGAGAGAGAAAATCAATTAAATTCCAGTTTTAAGGTTGAGTTTTACCAATAAGAAGCTATATGGAGCCTAGACAAAATCTTTTCCAGTAAAAATTGATGGAAAATGATATATATTGAGAACCCAAAAACCAAAAACTTAAGTTTTTAGAAAATTGGTAACTAGTATTAGAGCTCTAGTTACTAAATTTCTTGGGTTAAAGTCTTCCCCGCATTATTTATTTGTCTAATTTGTCTGCAACTCTCTCACAACTAATTATCTCTTATCATAAATTTTTGTCTTCTTCCCACTTACAAGACCTCGCAGTTTAAGCATTTAACAAAATTAGTAACTCAACAAAGTCAAATTAAAATGATATGTTGTTGAAAAGAGTTTATCAATACAAAGTATAAAATTTAAAATCTTCTTTTCTATATGTTTATCATAATATGTATAATTTTTTTGAGTGATTCACTCAATTAACTTTATTTATATTTTTTTAACATGTGAAATTATTATAATAATCAGATTTAATTTTAATAATTCAGTAGTGATATTTCAATTGATTGTGTAATATTTTTGTAAATGTACATAGTGGTTAGTGAAGTTGGATATTCAAGTGAAATATATATTCTGTAAGCTTGATAAATATCGCCGATATTTCGGTATTTATCGGTATTTTTACCGATTTTTCGGAAAATTTCTCGAGATTTCCTACCAGTGCAGCCCACGCACAGGATACAAAATCTGTCCAAATTTTTTTTTGAAAAAAAAAAAACATAAGATGCTATTTGGTAATCTGATCATGATTTGCAGGCAAAGGTTATGTTTTTCAGTCTGGCTCAAAAATCGTGGATTTAGGGTTCGAGAAATTTAAATCCAATGGCATAAAAGCAAAGAGACCCCTAGAACAGATCCAGAAAACACAGGGAGCGAAAAAAAAAAAAGCATTTTTTTTGGTTTTCCTCGGGGTTTTGCATGGATTTTCTCGGAAATCAAACGAGGATGAATTTTCCCGGAAATCAAATGGGGGATGGATTTTCTTGGGAATCAAACGGGGGTTGCTAAAAAAAAATGATAATAATAGCATGATTAGATTAGTACCTGCGAGGATTGAGAGTGGCAGAGGAAAATAGGGCCTTTCTAGGATTCTCTCGTCTGGAGGGCAACTTCAGAAAAGGGCTCCTTGATGCATCGGGTAAGAGAAGCGAGTGGCCCTTTTGATTTTTAGATTTAGTAGAGATAAAAAGGGGGAAACAAATCATGAGAACAATTTTCCTCTCTATCTTTATTTTGATTAAATCAAAACTAGCGTTTGAAATATGGATGGTATTTCATCGAAATTGCACGCCCACGCATCATTAGGGCTTTTTTAACTTTTACGGTCATTTTAAAAAATAATTCTTAAAAAATGGTACTTTGCAAAATAATTCTTAAAATATGGCACTTTGAAAAATAATTCCAAATCTACTGCACTTATTGCTACTTTAAAAGGTGTTTATTGAAGAGACATCTTTTATATTTTTCATATCAATCATAAATGTTAAAAAAAAAAAATTGAATTTACGCTAAAGTTGTCTCTTGAAGAGACACCTTCCATAATTCCATAAAATTGAATTTACATTGAAGATGTATTTTCAATAGACACCTTTCACAATTTTTATATCAATAATACACGTTCAAGAGACACCTTTTATAATTCTACAAAATCAAATTTATATTAAAAGTGTCTTAAATAGACATTTTTTACAGTTTTTGTATCAGTTTCATAATAAAAAATTTCAATTTATATTAAAGATGTCTTCTTAAGACATATTTTCTATAATTTTACAAAATTAAATTGTATCAATGATCCATTTAAATAATTGAATTTATACTAAGAGTGTATTTTCAAAAGACACATTCCATAATTTCATAAAATTAAATTTATATTGAAAGATTTTCCTTCAAGAGACACTTTTAGTATAAATTTAATTTTTTTAATAGGTGACTAATATAAAAATTGTGGAAAGTGTTTTTTCAAAAGACACATTTAGTATAAATTTAATTTTGTGAAATTATATAAACTCTTTCAATGTAAATTCAAATTTTTTCACTATGTGACTGATATGAAAATTATCAATGATGTTTCTTCTATAAATACCTTTAGTATTAATTTGATTTTATGGTATTATGAAAATGATATTTCTTTAGTATAAATTCAATTTTTTTTCAACTTGTATGACTAATAAAAAAAAAAATGAAAAAGTGTCTTTTGAAGAGACACTTTTAATATAAATTCAATTTTATGGAATTATGAAAAGTGTCTCTTTAAAAGACATATTTAGTGTAAATTCAATTTTTTTTGTAACATTTATAGTTGATATAAAAAATATAAAAGGTGTCTCTTCAAGAAACACCTTTCAAAGTGGCAAAAAGTGCTGTAGATTTAGAATTATTTTTCAAAGTACCATATTTTAAGAATTATTTTGAAAAGTACCATTTTTTAGGAATTATTTTTAAAATAGCCGTAAAAGTTAAAAAAGCCCCGCATCATTATTTACTTTGCAGTTTGGGGCATTCGAACCCTGGCCTGGGTTCAATCCAGGGCTACCATTCAACTATGACGCTCTTTGATCATATACATTCAATTTAAATTCATTAAGGTTCATCATTAAAAAAAAAAAAAACCTAATTCTAATTATTTTTTAAAAATTATATTTAATTGATTAATAAAATATATAAATCAATATTATAATTTTTTAATAAGTCTTTTTATATTATTTATATAATAATTAAATATAAAAATATATCATCATTTATTTCATATTATTAAATGTATTTGAATTAAATAAGTTATAATTTTAATGTTAAATATATCATAATTTATCTCATTAATCCTATTCTAAAAAATGGCTCTCATTTCACTTTTAAATTTTTTATATTTATCCTTTTAAATTTGAATGTTCTTATTTTAAAATATTAAAAATATAAATTTATTTAAAAAAAACTAAAATATAAATAATAATGATAATAATAAAATTAAAATATTTTATAAACTAAAATTAATTTAATAAGATAAATAATAAATTATATATTACGATTGATATATTATTACATATATATATTTTTATTCATAACAATATTTATGTCAATTATATTTACAAAATAACTTAAAACTGTGAATTTTTATTTATTTTATAATTTATAGTTTTTCAAATATTTTCATGAATTTTTAATAATTTTTTTAAAAAACCATAAAATTAAAAATGAAATTGATTAAATTCATAAATTTGGAACAAAGAAATGAGGACAAAATTGAGCTAAAAAAACTTCAATAGTAAAAAAGACTTTGGGCAAATTTTGGTTTCCATAAAAATAATTTTTTTTTATTCTGGTCCTAAACAATAATTTCAACATATTTAATAAATAGAAATGAATTTGATTTGTCATTCCTATTATATGTTTTAATGTTCTAAACATGACCTAAATGTATTTTGGTTCTAATTATATGACACAAATTTATTTTTCAGCTCAAAGTGGCCACCATCATATTTCAAAATAAAATTTTAAAACTTGTGATAATAAGATAATGTAAACTAAATTTAAGTTATATCAAAATAACTTTAAAGAGAACAATAACTTATAATTCAATTAATCATAGTTTTAAATTCATGTAAACTTGTAAGTTATTAATAAATTAATATAAATATGCCTTATTAAAAATTTCAAAATAAAAAATAACAATAATAGAACTTTAAATAATGAAAAATAAACTAAAATAAATAGTAATTATTTAATTAAATTATAAAAATAAAAAATAAAAAAATAAAAAATAATAATAATGAAATGTTAGATTAATGAAAAATAAATCAAGATAAATAGTTGTTATTTAGTTATATTTCAAAAATAAAACAATTTCAAAATTTCAAAATAAAAAATAATAATAATCCAATGTTAAACTAATGAAAAATAAATTAATATAAACATGTCTTGTTATTTATTTAAATTTTAAAAATAAAAATTTATAATAATTGAATAGTTGTTATTTAATTAAATTTAATAATAATAATAATAATCAAATGTTAAATTAATAAAAAAATAAATTAATACAAACACGTTTTATATAGTTGTAATTTAATTAAATTTCAAAAATAAAAAATTTTAGAATTAAAAAGTTTCAACAAAAAATAAAAATAAAAATCCAAATAAGGGTTTATAGATTCATCTTTTGGGTGTGGGAGCTTGGATGGTGGAGAATCTTATAAATGTAGAGGGTGTGGAAGTGTGGAATGTACATGGAAGTTCAATTTGTTTGTGATTTGTTTAAGAAAAATAAATCTGTAATTTGTAATTCGATTGTCAATTGTAATAGAAGTCACTCTTATAGATTGACTTTACCTTGTTTCTTCAAAAAAATCGAAGTCTTGTTAAATAAATCTAACATTCTTAGTTTTTAAGCGATGTGGGATAAATAATTTTTATTTCCTTTGAATCACTGAAATAACATAATATCATAGAAAAAAACTATATATATATATATATATATAAAAGAAAAAAAAAATTCATACTAAAATTTAAAAATTCTTATACAAAGAAATCTTTACACCACCATGAAATGTATTTTTTTAAAAAATGAAAATATTTGCTACACTCTAACAACGTAAACCATTGACATACAATACTAATACACTATTTTTTTTTTCTTTTATTTCTTTCATTTGCTCAATATATCTTCTCTTAATTGAAGTTGGGATATACTTATCTTTTATTTTTAACAATTTTAATTTTGTCATTTAATTTTACGAATAAAAAATAAAAATTCGTTGGTGATAAAATTTACAAAAAAAAATACAAATATATCCAAGAAAAATTTGACGGCTTAAAACATTTTTTGATAGATTGAAATTTGTTATCAAATTTTATTATTAAGTTTTGAAGTTGGAAAACATTAATAAGATATAATGTTTTACAACTAAAAAGACGTTGAAAAAAAAAATATTAAAAATTATATTGAAGTTATCTCGTTCATGTAGAGCAAATTTTTCAATAATATATGTAGTTGAAAATAAATAAAAAAATAAAATATATTTAAAAAAAATTAAACTTGAATTTATATCAACATTATACACGCCTTGAATTAGTGAGTAGTAATGTTTATTTTACAATTTTTTTTAATGATACATGTAGTGATAATTTAAAATAATTTAATGGTAAATTATAAATAAAATAGTGGAAATTGAATAGTTTTATGATATTAAATAAATGATGAGCATTTTTGAAAGAAAAAAAGAAAAGGATAAAATACTTTAACTTTTATAGATAAAAAGACTTTTTTCATATTCAATAACTTTTATTTGATATAAATGAAAATGAATATTTTTTTAGAGGGATTTTTAGGTGAAAATGTTTTACAATTTGTTCTTAAGATAGTACAGACTTTAAAATTAATTAAAATAATATATAAATATAAATGACATAAATAACTCTTTATCATAATTATCTTTCCAATCTTTTATTTTTTTCTCTCTCTTTATTATTTATTAGAAACTTCTATATAGAAAAAAACATATTAATACCATTATTTTGAAAATTCATTAATACAAAAAAAAAAAAAAACGAAAATGAAGTATGTCCATTTTTATCGCGAAATTATTACTAAGGAAACCACAAAAGAAAAAAAAAATTCTTCTACAATCTAAAATACTATTACCATAACCATTTGATAGGAAAAATCATAGAAAAAATATAATAAATAAAATAAAAATTCAAAATTCTTATTAAAAATCATTTAATTGGAATAATAAAAAGATATGATATTATCATTATTAATTATTAAAAATTAAAAATTAAAATTAATTTAAAGTTAATTCATATTAAAAAAAATCATTCTAAATACCAAGAGGTATGATATGATACACATCATTACTAAGTATTACAAATTAATTTTGGAATTCGAAGGATACAATCTATTAAAAATTGAAACTTAAAATTAATTTTCAAAAATTAGATTATCAATATTCTACCTATGTAGATTTATCATAATAATAAATTTTAATTTAAATAATTGAAATGAAATAGTGATAAAATTAATGTTTAAATGATTAAAAAACAAATATATAACCTATAAGACAAGTATAAAAACTAAGTTAATTACTTATTTATAAAAATATAAATAATAAAGAAATGTAAAAGATAATAATAAAATTTGATAACAAATTTTTATCTATTATATATATATATATATTATTAATATGATGATTTTTCATTTTTATTTTTTGAGTTAGGTTTCTTTTTTGACATATAGGTTTTTTTTTTTTTTTTTTTTTTAATGTCTTTGATATTGTGTTATCTCAATTTCAAAAGAAATGAAAATTATTTATCCCACATCGCTTCAAAACTAAAAATATTATATACATTTATTAATTTCTTACAAAATACAAGTACAACCAACGAGCATTGAGCAGATGATAAATGAATTTAGAGAAAATTTAAGGCATGAGCATCCTACATGATGGATATATGTTCCCACAAAGAGTGAATTTAGATGTCCCATGGTGACACGTGTTGCATATCGATCCATCGAAAAAGAGTAGTTGCATATATTGCATATATATATATATATATATATATATATATATATAGTGGAGAATTGATAGCAACATATGAGATATGGCTGAAAGTAACAAAGAGCATAGCAACATCTTTGTAACAAAGAGCATAGCAACATCTTTGAAAATTGATAGCAACATCTTTGAAAAAACGGGGTAGAAAGAAGAAGCAAAAGCAAAGCACAGCATCTGTCGTTGACTGAAAAAAAGCAAAGCACAGCATCTGTCGTTGACTGAAAAAAAAAACGGGTAGGAAGAAGCAAAGCACAGCAGCAAAGAAGACCTTTGAAAAAACGGGGTAGAAAGAGCCATCTGTCGTTCACAGATTACGACAGATTACTATATATATCCCCACTAATATATATCCACTACCCAAACAAACATCTGCGCTTCATGGACAGACAACAACAACGGTATGCTGAGCTGAGAAAGCTTTTATTATTGAATTTCAGTAATTACTTGTTGATTAAACACTCAAAGTAATTTCATTTTTTGGCATCACAGTGAGCAAGAGCAAGGATTAAATTCCTCCATAGAGCAAGATCAAGGATCAAGTGAATCCCTTGAGATCCAAGTTTTTTTCGGCTATCTTTCAATTTTGGGTGTTCTCCTCGCAGTAAAGTATCAAGGCGGCGTTAGCGTTTCCCTGTTCGAAGAACATAAAAAGATTATATATATTTTTGTTATTGTTATTTCAATCTATGTTGCAACGATTATTGTTGGTAAAAAGCTTGGGACGAAGGCTATTGAGCCCATTCGACTCCTCGCTGCCACAATTGCTCCAATCTTACTCTTCTTTATTTTAGTTCCAGAATTAGGATGGCCGGCGTTTGGATTATGGGTCATCCTTGCAGCAAAAATGGCATGGGACTACTTACAACAATTATATCATTCGCTTGGTTCATGGGTCATCATTGCAGCAAAAAAGGCATGGGACTGCGTACGGCCTTCTCAAAACAATCCAAGTGATACTGATCAACAGCCTTGTGGAGATCTTTCTCAAAACACTCCAAGTGATACTGATCAACAGCCTTGTGGAGATCTTGTGTAATACCCATTTCAATTTCTACTGCTCTGGCGGATGTCAATCCATTAAAACAAAAATAGAAGATCAGCAAATAAAAAACGGTCACTGAGCAGAAATTTTTTTTGAAACAGGAATAAGAAATCATCTGAGCTCATCATCAACTCCAACCGCTCTTCTTTCTCCTCAACAGAAACTATCCGTCTCAAAGTTTTCTAACTTTATACTAAACAAAATAAAGGTAAGACAGATTTGCACATCAACACTAAACAATAGATGTGTCTTCAAATTAACAACTAAGCAGCAGAAATTTTCAAGCCTCTAAAAAGAGCATCATCAGCCTAAACCCCCCCGAAAAACCATTGCAATATTCCAAAGAAATTTACTTTTTCTTTCTTTCCTAAACTTTGAAGACAACCAGACAAAGGTCCCCAATTTCAGCAATCAAAACCAACAAAACTCAGTATACTCTAGCCCAATTTCGAAAACCCCACACTGAAAATGAGATTGACTGGCCGGAGATCATGAGAGATCGCCGTCGGCGAGACATTGAGAGAAAGATCGAGGTTGGCTGTGGGAGGGAGTGTTAAGGCTGTTGACCAGTCTCTCAAGTCTCTTTTAACGCGGTCCCTCAGCGACGAAATGAGGCCAAGCCAAGCCTACTACAACCTAAAAGGACAGTGGTTCTAGATGTTAAAAAAACTAAAGTAGAAACAATAAATAAATAAAATAATTCTGATTTAATTACGGTTAAGGTAATTAAATTTCAAGTTTAATTTTGGAAATAATTTATGATGGATTTTTAGGTTCCATTTAGTTGGTCGGATTGGCAAATAGGAATTGTATTTCTAAAAAAATTTACCTAAAAAATATATCTAACCAGATTTAATGATTTAAACTCTTACGTTTGGATAAGTCATTAAAGATTAAGTGATTTTAATGTTTTATTTTTGGGTAAGATAGAGAAGTAAAAAATGATATATATTTCCATTCAATATATTATAGAATTAAAAATAAAAAAATAATTCATAATAATAATTTTCTATTCCATCTAATGTAAGGATTTTTTAAGTACAACACATACAATTATTATATCATTTTTAATAAAAGATAAATAACAATTGAATATAGATGCACAATCTATTAGATTTTATATTATAAAAAATTCTGGAAAAATTAATTTATCAAAATGATATATATATATATATAAGTTATTATTCAGAGTTTCTTTTATGAGAAATATTAATATTTTATCAAAAATATCAATAATGTCATGGACCCATGACAAAACCATTACAATGAAATATATACAAATTATTGATATCAAATTTAATGAAATTAAATAATTAATGTAGATTAATATTGCATGTGCACTTAAAAAAACTTATAATTTTAATCAGTGCATTAAATATTATTACCGAATATCACAAATTTATACTTTTGTTGTATATTTTTGTCATACTTATGCTACTAAAAAGACTTGCAATACTTGTTCTCATATGTATGAATAAGATAGAAATTAAACTCATATTTATTAGGTTTTTTTTTTTATATTTTATTTTATAGTTTTTATGAATGATATGATATTCAAGAATGTGTGAGGTTATAAAACTAGCATAAATATTTTAGTTAGAATATATACGTCATCCTATATGATATAAAAATAATTATACTTATTGTTAATATACTATTTATAAAAATATAAATTATGTACACCATTTTATATTAAAAAAATTATTTTATACTAAATTAGGTATTGATTAAAAAAATAATTTGTTTTTTTATCTTGAATTTTATCTCTTAATTAATTTAATTAATTATTATTAAAAATAGAAAAATAATTTAATTTTATTTGCTTTTCTTTTTCTACCATATATAATAAATATTTAAAATATGAATAATTTTATATCTTTTTAATTTTTAAACTAATTTTAGTAGATAAACTTGAAAATTAAAACTATTTATTCTTTGATTTAAAATTTAAATATAAAAGGAATAACTTTTTTTTAAATAAATTAATTTTAAATTTTATAATTAATTGATTGTAGAACTCCCTAAGATAGAAGGGTTTTATTTTATTTTATTTTTATTTTTATTTTTCTAGCTACCCTGAGAAGGAGCCGTTCTTAGGCAACCAAAGAGAACGGAAGGTGAAGGAAGAACAACTGGTGGGTGAGCTGTTCTGGGCGGTCGGATGGGATGGGAAAAAGAGAGAGCAGAGAGCTAATTGGAGCTATAAAAAGGACGATGGCTGAAGCAAGGGGTGGGTACCAACATTGCATAAAAAGAAAGATATTTTTTTAGGCTGTGACAGGGGGGATAGATATAGCTTGGAGGATAAGCTAGCAGAAGAAAAAATAGATTTTTCCTTTGGCTATTAGAGAGAAACCAGAGAGAGTTCTTGGGTTACAGGGAAGATGACGTGTTTGTGGCTGGTTACAGAGGAGCGTGTTCGACAACTTGAGGAAAAGGAGAGAACCTTTATAGAAACAAAACCAAGAGGAGTTATTTCAGGTATGATTGGTGTATGTTTCGGGTTCTTTTCTACTTTCATGCTTTTGTTTCTATCTTTTCTACTGGTCTTTGGATGTTGTTGGTTGTTTGTTGTTTGTTGTGGACATTAAAGGGCCACAGGGTTGTCTTGCTGAATCTGATTGTATATATACATGTTTTGTTTTGCTCCATTTTCGGTGTTTTTGATTTCTCTGGTAAGTATCTGATGTTTTGGCCTATCACTAAATGTGATCCTCAAAAAGATCGTGTTCTTACTCTTTTTTTATTACACCCATATTTTGCCCATTGATCTTCATGAAATGAATGATGAAAAAATTTAAACCATAAACAGGATCTTATGAAAGACATTAAAGTATACAATAAAAATTGGGAATTAAGAAAAACTGACCATGATTGATCCCATAGAAAGCCATTCTTGTGTTCTTTTGATGTTCAAGGATGCGTTCAATTCGTGAAGGAGAGAAACCCCGGGTTCAATTGGCTCTTCCCTTTCAACACCTAAAAGAATGTGCTCTGAAGAGTTCGTTCATGCAGTCTCTTCTCAGTCCCAAAGAGAAAACATAACAGAATGGGATAGCCACATTATCTTTTTCCCTTATATATATATATATATATATATATATATATATATATATATATATATATATTACATATCACACATACACAGTTTGGACCACTTGACTTAATGGGCTAGTCAAGTGAATTAGGGTGAGCTGATTCATGCCTAATTGGTGTCTCAGCTGATTCGTGTCCAGCTGGTGCTCCTTGATTGAGGGATTAATCAACAAAATTTATAACCTATTACACCATATACTAGGGTAGCAAAGACAAAGCTACTATAGCATAGTGGCTCTAGGATCGTTCACTGGGATGGGTTTTCACTTCACAAATGATATTAATTCAAAGCTGAATTGGTGCCTTTTCATTTCAAGGTTAGCTTTGAAAGAAAACATAAAGATGCTTGAATGAAAAAGGAAAGGTTTTAAGCTAACCAAAAGTAGTAACTGATTTTACTTATAAAGAAAAGTGTTTCTTGGAGTTTCGGATCACTAGGCTCAGATTCCTCATGCAAAAAGGAGAGTTTCGGTCACTTGTTTCTTTTCCTCGCATTAGAGAATTAACATATAGTTCCTTCTCCAACCGGTGTTGTACAGATGCTTCCCATTAATGGGTTCAAGCACTAAATCCCTCTCACTGATGCAACTTGCTATGACTCGTGCCTCTCACCTAGCACTTGCCATTCAAGGTGATCTTTAACCTTGGATTTCCCTTCACAAGCTCGCAAGAGATAACTAATGGATGTCTCCTTGGAGTCCAAAAGCTTACCAAGTGTTGGCAATTCTAGAAAATCCTACCTTCAACTCACCTCCCAGAGGCTCGCAAGGGGTAAACTAGTGCATCTCCATGGATGGAGATCACTTGCATTACCAAGTGTTGGCCCAGGTGATTTAAAGGCGTTTTAAGTTAACTAAAAAGATTAGAAACCATTCACGGGTCACACTTTCTCTTCATTAAAAACTAAAACAACAAAACTTCCAATTCATGCATGTGGAAACTTACCCGGTTACCTTCACTCCAAGAGACAAAGAGCCTAGCCTCTCATCCTCTGAGAAAACATCTCAGAGAATGTTTGGCTAGCAAGAAAATGAAAATGAAAGAGAAAACAAAAATATATATGAAAAGCAGAGCAAGTGCTCTGTAAAATATATTCCTTCCTTTTACATAAGGTTCAACAACCTAACACCCCCTCAGAACAGGCTCCTCGGGCTCCCTTTAAACCAAAATTACACTGATAGCTATTCCCTTGATATTTTGCCAAATTCCTAGCTTAAAAACTAAGGAAACCTATCATTGGTGACTTACAAGGAGAATTTGGGCATTTGGGCAACAAAAATCTAATGAAAAATATCTCCAAGTGTCGGTTACAAATATCAGGAAGCACTCAGGACCACTTCGCAGGTGACAAGTGAGGTTTGCGAGATTTCGCAGGTGCACAAGAAGGGCTGCGAAATTTCTTCATAGCAACCAGCTGCTTCAACACCTTCACAAAGTTGACTTCCATCTTGTGGTGATTGGCTTCCATCGTGGCGTGAAGCTTCAGGGGGACTCCATAGCACTGTGCAAAAAGGCTGCGAAATCACTTCGCAACAAAATGGCTGATTCCGCAGCACTTTTCTGAAGCCTTCCTTCAGCTTGGAGCAGTTGTCTTTAAAAGGCTGTAACTTCCTCATTTCAACTCCAAATTGCACACGATTTGAAGCATTGGATTGTTGACTTCCTAAGCTTTCAAATGACATATTGTATGCATAATTTGGACTCCAGGAAGTGCTCCAAAAGTGGCTGCAGTGACTGTCATCAAGAATGCTTCCTCTGTTTTCTTCACTCTGTTTTTTCCTCTTTGCTTTTCTCCTTGCATTCCGGATTTGCTTATGGCAAAGGACTTCAAAGCTTTGATTCTTCATTCCTCTAAGCTTCCCATTGCTTGCCAAGGATTCCATATAACTCTCCTCAATCTCCTAATGCTTTGGTGATCAAAATACTAACAAAAACACCAAAACTTACACATTTTGATTAGAATTAATTGAAAGGGGCCTTAACATGCTAATTGGGTTAAAAGGCACTAACTACTACTCAAAAGTGTTTAAAAGGATTAATTATAAGCTATCAAATAGCACTTTTTGAGTAGTAATCACTCCCCCCAACCGACATATTGCTAGTCCCTTAGCAATGAAGGAGAGAAAAATAAAATAAAAGTACCATAATTTACAACATCATGCTGATCACTTCAAAAAATGTTTAAGTGGCATGACTGATCAAACTCTCACACGGAACATTAAAGAAATAAAACTCAAACTTCAACAAGAGTTATCAAATAACTTGTCTAGTCACAATTCATAAAGAGTAGGCATTATGCAAATTTGAGCTTTAAAATCATTTCCACTTCCAAAGGTCCAAACCTTATTCTTCCACAAAAATCTAAGTGTTACTTATTAGTTTCCGAATATAGTATGTCAAACTAATCTCTCCCCTCAACCTAGTTTTTTTTTTTCAAAGCTTAGCAAACTAATCAACCTCCAATAGGCTAAGAACGCACCTCTTTTTTCACAATTTTTTTTTCATTGTAGGAGTACAAGGCTTAAAGGCATTCTTTTTTAAATTGTCCATATAACGGGGGTCCATCGATGACTCCCAACCAATTAAGGTTTAGGGCATCGAGTTTTAAGGATTTTTCAACCACTAACTCCTCGGATTTCACCCCGGACTTTTGAGAATGAATTTTTAATACCCAAGCACCTACAGTATGTTAAACTCCACCTATCCACCCATGTAACGAGCATTGAGGTCGGTGACTCCCAACCAATGAAGGCTTAGGGCACCAGGTTTTAAAGATTTTCACCATATACCCCTCAGACCTTGCTCGGGTTTCAAGATAAGCAAACATTTTTCTTTCTTTCTTTCTTTCTTTTCAAAGGCTCATTGGCCTTTTATAAGGTGTCCCAACACTATTAAATGAGGTCAAAGGTACCAAGTCTAAAATTTTCCTAAGTCAAGAGGGAAATAGTTTTTCATCTTATAATCGGAACCTAGTGTGCACAGTGTGTGAATAGCTTAAAGTGGAAGAACTAAGGTTGAATTCAATAGATGTTTCAACAATTCATCAACTTTAGTAAGCATAATACAAACTCTAAGTCAAGTAAAAAGACAAAAATTCAATTTCTCCCTTTTCATTTTGAAAAATTTTCCTTAATAACCATGGAGAGTAGAATAAAAAACTTAATTTTTTTTAAAAATTACACAAAAAGCAACTAAATTACCAAAATAACTTAGCATTAATAGCAATACTTACTTCCTCAACTCTCCCCCCAACCAAGCTGAACATTGTCCTCAATGTGACAAAAGTGATTAAAACATAGGGAGGAAGTGGTACCTCTTGAGTGACATGGAGTCTGAGTCATATAGGAGAAACCACATGTTTCAAAGAAAATATAAGAGTTAGTGAGTAGAGAAAATAGAAAAATGCCAAGTTTAAACAAAAATTGATGTCTATGTATAATATATAAAGACAAAAAGTAAAGAGATGATCAAGTAATGGAAGGGTCATGTGGAGCTGATGCATCTGTGGTGGCCTCTTGAGTGGATTGGATCAGGACTTTGGCCTCTACTCTGGTAGTCTCCTTAGGTGGCATAGTCTCCTCAACTGGAGCTCTCAGTTGGTAGCTATGGGCTTTGATGGTTTTAAGGAGGTAAGAAATGAAGTGAAAGGCTTCATGTGTGTGATCCCAAGGTGCACGGGGCTCTCCTCTAGTCTTGGCCATGGCTGAAATGGAGAGGTGGCTGTTCATGAGTTCTAGAGGGTACTCAGCTGGTGCGTGGGGCTCTGTTGGCATTTTAGCAACTTCCCTTAGCTTTGCAAGGTGTTTTTGCAAACTTCCCTCCATTTTGTAAGTCAATTTCACAATTTGAAGGCCATTTCGAAGCTTGGAGGCGATTTGGCAGCCATTTTGAAGCTTGGAGATCATTTCATAACCATTTCGAAGCTTGGAGGTGATTTTGCAGCCCAAAAGTGCCCTGCAAAATGGAGCTTTGTCTGCGAAATTGGAAGTTTTTACGTTCGCAGCCATTTTGCAGCTTTTAAAATACCCTGCGAAATTGGGCTTTGGCTGCGAAATTTTGAGTTTTTATGCTTCCCAGCCGTTTCACAGCTGCGAAATAAGGGTCACCGTGCTGCAAAAATGGCACTCGTGTGCCAAAAGTTGGTTTTGCAGCTTCGAAATCCTCTGCGAAATGGAGCTTTCCCTGCGGAAATGGGATCTTTCATGCTTTGGTGGTTCGCAGCCGTTTCGCAGCTGCGAAATTGGGGTCACTGTACCGCGGAATGGCACTCGTGTGCCAAAAGGTGGTTTCGCAGCTGCGAAACATCCTTCGAAATGGAGAAATCGCTGCGGAATTGGGGCTTTTTACGCCTTAGTGGTTCGCAGAGCACTTCGCAGCTGCGAAATTGGGGTTCCTGTGCTGCGGAGTGGCACTCGTGTGCCAAAAGGTAGTTTCGCAGCTGCGAAACACCCTTACAAATGGAGCTTTCCCTGCGAAATGGAGGATTTCATGCTTTGGAGCTTCGCAGCCCACTTCGCAGCTGCGAAATGGGGGCTCCTGTGCTGCGGAGTGGCACTCGTGTGCCAAACACTGGTTTCGCAGCTGCGAAACCGTTCGCAGAGGGCTAAAAAGTGTTGCGAAGTGATTTCGCAGCAAAAGGCCGATTTCGCAGAGGCTGCGAAATTTCGCAGACCCCTGTTTTCCCCTGTTTTTGCTCTGTTTTTGCTCTGTTTTCGCTCCGATTTCTTCCCGATTTCTTCCTTTGCATTTCCTCCTGATTTTGATCATCCAAAAACCTATATTACATCAAAACAAAGTAGAATTAAAGCATTAAAATCAAAATTAAAGCATTGAAATCAAAATTAAAACATTGAAATCAAAATTAAAACAAGTAAAAAGTAAAACAAAAAGCTATGGACTAGTTAGTCTTAAGAAAGACTAAGTCCATCAAAAAATTTGATCCTGATTCAGCTTGCCCGGATCCCATATGAAGTTAGCATCCTTCACTAGAGATTTGCATTGTATGATGGCAATGGAAACAATTCCCTTTCTCTTTCCTTTAATTTCCTCCCTCTTCTTTTTCTCTGTTTCATTCTCTGTTTCATGCTCTTGCTTGGATGTGGCCATATCAACCTCTTTACCACTCAAAGTGATAACCGTTTTAACTTCCTTCACCATTGAAGATTCTCCCTTTTGAGCCTCCATTTCATGGATACTCATGGAATTTTGATAAGGTTGAGAAGGAGATTTTTCTTTCTCTTGCACTGTGTTGAGGTTAGCAAACCTTGAGATTGAATCTTGGAGATTATCTATCTTCTGAGATAGATAATTTTGCACTTCATCCATCTTTTTCTCTACACAGTCATTTCTTTGACTGAGCTGAGCATTGATGGATTTGTTAGCTTCAACAAAGTCTTCCATGACCTTGTTAAGATTCATCATAGCTTGGTCAAGGTTTGAGGCTTGCTGAGGTGCTTGAGCAGGTTGCTGGTACTGAGGTGGCTGTGACTTCCAAGAGAATTTTGAATGGTCCTTCCAATTGGAATTGTAGGTGTTGCAATCACCAAACATTTCCCTTTCCGTTGGAATGATAGGACACTCTTCCACCAAGTGCTCATAAGATAGACAAATGGCACAAGGCATAGCTTGCAATGGTGTCTGAGAGATGGCTTGCATGTTCTTCATTTCTAGCTCATCCAATCTCCTTTCCATAGCTGCAATCTCTGCCTTCATGTCTATGCCATCATTTAAAATATACATCTCACCCTTAGCTTTAGGTTGAGACGTCCTTCTTCCCATATCTCTAGCATTTGGTTCACCCCATTCTCTTGAAAATTCAGCCACATAACTGATGAAGTTCATGGCTTCCTCTGCTATCTCGTATTCAATATGGCATGCACAACTAGCAATTTGTGAATTAAAAACAAAGAAAACAAAAGAAAACAAAAGAAAACAAAAGAAAAACAATTCTAAAAAAAAAACTAAGGTAAACTAAAACTAGCTGAAAGGTTAACTAAAACATAAATAAAGAAAAAGAACAATTAAAAAGAGTTAGTAAAAAGAAAAGAAAAGTCACCAAACTTGTGATGAAGATCACAAGTGTTCTCAAAAGATCATATCACTGCAAAGTGGCACCATCCCCGGCAACGGCGCCATTTGATTCATGCCTAATTGGTGTCTCAGCTGATTCGTGTCCAGCTGGTGCTCCTTGATTGAGGGATTAATCAACAAAATTTATAACCTATTACACCATATACTAGGGTAGCAAAGACAAAGCTACTATAGCATAGTGGCTCTAGGATCGTTCACTGGGATGGGTTTTCACTTCACAAATGATATTAATTCAAAGCTGAATTGGTGCCTTTTCATTTCAAGGTTAGCTTTGAAAGAAAACATAAAGATGCTTGAATGAAAAAGGAAAGGTTTTAAGCTAACCAAAAGTAGTAACTGATTTTACTTATAAAGAAAAGTGTTTCTTGGAGTTTCGGATCACTAGGCTCAGATTCCTCATGCAAAAAGGAGAGTTTCGGTCACTTGTTTCTTTTCCTCGCATTAGAGAATTAACATATAGTTCCTTCTCCAACCGGTGTTGTACAGATGCTTCCCATTAATGGGTTCAAGCACTAAATCCCTCTCACTGATGCAACTTGCTATGACTCGTGCCTCTCACCTAGCACTTGCCATTCAAGGTGATCTTTAACCTTGGATTTCCCTTCACAAGCTCGCAAGAGATAACTAATGGATGTCTCCTTGGAGTCCAAAAGCTTACCAAGTGTTGGCAATTCTAGAAAATCCTACCTTCAACTCACCTCCCAGAGGCTCGCAAGGGGTAAACTAGTGCATCTCCATGGATGGAGATCACTTGCATTACCAAGTGTTGGCCCAGGTGATTTAAAGGCGTTTTAAGTTAACTAAAAAGATTAGAAACCATTCACGGGTCACACTTTCTCTTCATTAAAAACTAAAACAACAAAACTTCCAATTCATGCATGTGGAAACTTACCCGGTTACCTTCACTCCAAGAGACAAAGAGCCTAGCCTCTCATCCTCTGAGAAAACATCTCAGAGAATGTTTGGCTAGCAAGAAAATGAAAATGAAAGAGAAAACAAAAATATATATGAAAAGCAGAGCAAGTGCTCTGTAAAATATATTCCTTCCTTTTACATAAGGTTCAACAACCTAACACCCCCTCAGAACAGGCTCCTCGGGCTCCCTTTAAACCAAAATTACACTGATAGCTATTCCCTTGATATTTTGCCAAATTCCTAGCTTAAAAACTAAGGAAACCTATCATTGGTGACTTACAAGGAGAATTTGGGCATTTGGGCAACAAAAATCTAATGAAAAATATCTCCAAGTGTCGGTTACAAATATCAGGAAGCACTCAGGACCACTTCGCAGGTGACAAGTGAGGTTTGCGAGATTTCGCAGGTGCACAAGAAGGGCTGCGAAATTTCTTCATAGCAACCAGCTGCTTCAACACCTTCACAAAGTTGACTTCCATCTTGTGGTGATTGGCTTCCATCGTGGCGTGAAGCTTCAGGGGGACTCCATAGCACTGTGCAAAAAGGCTGCGAAATCACTTCGCAACAAAATGGCTGATTCCGCAGCACTTTTCTGAAGCCTTCCTTCAGCTTGGAGCAGTTGTCTTTAAAAGGCTGTAACTTCCTCATTTCAACTCCAAATTGCACACGGTTTGAAGCATTGGATTGTTGACTTCCTAAGCTTTCAAATGACATATTGTATGCATAATTTGGACTCCAGGAAGTGCTCCAAAAGTGGCTGCAGTGACTGTCATCAAGAATGCTTCCTCTGTTTTCTTCACTCTGTTTTTTCCTCTTTGCTTTTCTCCTTGCATTCCGGATTTGCTTATGGCAAAGGACTTCAAAGCTTTGATTCTTCATTCCTCTAAGCTTCCCATTGCTTGCCAAGGATTCCATATAACTCTCCTCAATCTCCTAATGCTTTGGTGATCAAAATACTAACAAAAACACCAAAACTTACACATTTTGATTAGAATTAATTGAAAGGGGCCTTAACATGCTAATTGGGTTAAAAGGCACTAACTACTACTCAAAAGTGTTTAAAAGGATTAATTATAAGCTATCAAATAGCACTTTTTGAGTAGTAATCATGAGCCCATAGAAATCAAGCAATAATGTGTCCAGCCCCATTATGGACCACAATGCACAAATTAAATTAACATTGATTTATGACATTATCAAATTGATTATGTAAGTCCACACATAAAAATTCCAACAATCCTCTCACTTGGACAACATAATCAAACATCACAACTTATACATAATCATAAATCAATGTCCTATAGAATCTCATCAAAAAGAAAAAAAATAATCAAAAGCAATCATATATGCTTCATTGCTTGATTCATAGGGAAATATACAATAATAGCAATCCTTCCAACAATAGCATAATATTACAATACCAAAAGTGGCTCCCACTAACTTAATACAACCTAGGTTTCCAACAACCCCATTTGAGATACATGTTCTTGAAACACAACTATGGGTAAGCCTTTTGTTAGTGGATTCGCCAACATACTTTTTGTGGACATGTGCTCAATGTCAATAAGAGACTCTGCCACTTTCTCCTTAACAAAATAGAACTTTACATCAATATGTTTGGAGTGAGAAATACTCCTAGTGTTCTTAGAGAAAGCAACAACTATGGAATTATCACAAAATAATTTCAGTGGTCTAGAAATGGAGTCAACGACTCCCAAAGCTAAAAAAAAAATTCGCATCCACATAGCATGACAACAAGCCTCATAACATGCCACATACTCTACCTCCATAGTTGAGGATGCTGTAAGTGTTTGCTTGACACTTTTCCAAGATACAGCTCATCCTGCCATCATAAAAATATGGCCCATAGTGGATTTCTTATCATCTATGCAACCAGCAAAATCAGCATCACAAAACCCAACTACATCAAGTATGTTGGTGCGCTGATATGTCAACATTAAGTCCTTAATTCCTTGCAAATACCCAAGGAACTTCTTAGCAGCTTTCCAATGTTGACTCCTAGGATTGCTCAAGTACCTTCCCAACATGCCCACAACAAAAGCAATATCAGGGCGTGTACATACTTGAGCATACATAAGGCTGCCAACCAAAGATGAATAAAGAATGGTTCTCATTTCTTCTCTTTCATCATCATTTTGAGGATACTGAGCCTTTGAAAATTTACCACCCTTCACAATTGGTGCTTTAGTAGAACTACAGTTGTGCATATTGAACCTCCTCAATATCTTCTCAATATAGGTTCTTTGAGACAATTTGAGCACCCCATTAGCCCTATCACGAAGAATCTTTATGCAAAAAACATAAGAAGCCTCACCAAGATCCTTCATGTCAAAATGGGTTGACAACATGTGCTTTGTCTCAATCAACAAGTCAGAATCATTTGATGAGAATAGTATGTCATCAACATATAAAACAAGAAATATGTAACTACTCCCACTGACCCTCAAATATATGCATATGTCAACTGTATTATCTTTAAAACTATTTTGGGTGATAATCCTATCAAACTTCAGATACCACTGCCTTGAAGCCTGTTTAAGACCATAAATTGACTTATTGAGCTTGCAAACTAAATGTTCCTTTCCAACTTCTGTAAAACCAGTAGGCTGCTCCATATACACGTCCTCATCCAAATCACCATTCAAGAAAGTTGTCTTGACATCCATCTGATGTAGCTCCAAATCAAAATGAGCTACTATGGCCATAATTACTCTAAAAGAGTCTTGGTCGACACAGGTGAGAAGGTTTCCTTAAAATCAATCCATTCTCTTTGATTATAACCTTTAACCACAAGTCTAGCTTTATATCTCTCTATTCACTCGCTAGAATCACGTTTGGTCTTAAAGACCCACTTACACCCAACTGGTTTAGAATCATGTGGCAATTCGACCAAGTCCCAAACACCATTCATATAAATAGAATTCATTTAATCATCCATGGCTTATTTCCAAGAACTGAATTGAGGACAATGAATTGCTTATTGATAAGTGACTGGATTAGAAGCATCATAACCATCATACTCATGCTTCTGCAAATAAATCATGTAGTCATCTGAAATAGCCGGCCTACAAACCCTCTGTGATCTTCTCAAAGGAACCCCATCAACAACAGTATCATCAACACGAATGCCAGATTCCACTTGATCACCATACTCTCCTTAATTAGTGGCTGGTTGTTGGACAATAGGAACATCCACATTTGGAACATGAGATGTAGGAAAAGGAATCATAACATGCTCTTCTCCAAAAGGTATCTCACGAGACACAAAATTTGGATCAAATTTAACTTCATTCTCAAAGTATACAACCTTGTCTGACTCAATGATCTTGGTGGTATGAGATGGACAATAAAATCTGGAACCCCTTGATCCAATGCAATAACCAACAAAGAAACCATTGATGGTTTTACGATCAAGTTTCTTTGATTGTGGGTTATAGGGTCTAACCCCAGCCTTACATCCCCAAACATGAAATAATGAAGACTTGGTTTCTTTCCTAACCATAGCTCATAAGGTGTCTTAAGCACAGACTTATTGGGCACTTGATTCAAAATATATGTCGCAGTCCTTAAGGCTTCACCCCACAAATTTTCTGGTAATGAGGAATTAGACAAGATGCACCTCACCATATCCAACAATGTGTGATTCTTCCTTTCTACAACCCCATTCTATTGAGTGCCTGACATTGTATATCTCGCATCAATGCCATATTCCAACAGAAACTTAGCAAATTGTCCAAGATTCCGTCCAGTCTCATCATATCTCCCATAATACTCACCACCTCTATCAGACTTCACAGCTTTAATGGATTTTCCTAACTACAACTCCACCTTAACCTTAAAGGTCTTAAACACATTTAGGGAGTCAGATTTCTCATGGATTTGTTCAATATAACTATATCTAGAGAAATCATCAATAAAAGTGATGAAATATTTATAACCCCCTAAAGCGGTTGGTGTCAAAGGACTACATATATCTGTGTGGATCAAGTCTAAAGTGCTTCCACACCTATCAATCTGTTCCTTTCTGGTCTTAGCTGTCATCTTCCCTTTTAAGCAAACAATACAAGTCTCGAAGTCCGAGAAATCAAAATCAGAAACCACACCATATCTAACCAATCTCTCTAATCTTTGCCTAGAAATATGACCTAGGCGTTTGTGCCACAACATAGAAGAACTCAAATTCATTCTAGCACGCTTGAGACCAACAACAGATTAACAGAAGATGAATCACACAAAGGACCATGATGCAAATTGAGACTATAAAGATTGCTAAACAAAACACTATTGCTAATTAAGACCGAGTTGCTAAAAATATCCACTTTTCCACCTCCAAAGTGAAAAGAATAACCATGTCTATCCAAAACAGATACAAAAATCAAATTCCTCCTAAGTGAGGGAATTTAAGCAACATCGTGTAACAGTAAAAAGCTTTCGGTGGCCAATCTTAGTTTTATCATGCCAAAAAATTCTACTTTCACTTTGCTTCCATTACCCATGTACACAAATTCTTCATGCTTTGATGACCTCCTTTTCTTTGTCATCTACTGCAAAGAATTAGTAACATGAATAGTGACACCAGTATCTAACCACCAAGAATTGGCATGAACATCAACAATATTAATCTCAATCATGTTTGCATTCAAATCAACCACAACCACAATTTTACTTTTCTTCTTTTTCTCTAACCAATTTTTAAACTTGAAGCAATCAACCCGCTTATGCCCAACCTTATGACAAAAATTGCACTTCCACTTGAATATCTCATTCTTTGTACTAGTAGATGAAACAGATCCACTAGGGGCTCCTTGACTCGAATTCCCTCTCCTCTTGAATTGCTTAGAGCCTCCAAAATTCTTGTGTTGAGGTTTTTTCTTCATATTGCTCCCATGGTCAATAACAAGAGCAATGGAGTGAGTCTCATTTTTCTTTAGTGAGACTTCATGTTGCACCACAATGGATATCAACTTCTCCAAAGTCCATTCTTCCTTCAATGCATTATAAGTCAACTTCACTGCATCAAAGGAAGCAGGAAGAGACTCAAGTATCAGCCATTTCAGGAATTTCTAACTCAACTTCACTTTCATCTCATTTGCCTTGTTGAAATAGTGTTTTAATTTGATTATGTGATCTCTAACCCCACCTACTCCATCATACACAGTGGTTGTGAGAAGCTTAAAGTGAGTTGCCATTTATGCCTTATCAGTCTTGGTATAATTGGTCTTCACATATTCCAAAAAATCTTTGGCCCTTTCTGTCTTTGGCACACATTCTTTAATGGACTTATCCATAGTGTATTTCATCATCATCAGACAACTCCTATTGGAGTGCTCCCATTTCTCATAAAATGATCTTTCGTCTGTAGAGCTCATATCAGTGGGTTTACTTGGCTCATCAACTCTCAAAGCCAAGTCCAGATTTTGCAGGGTCATATGGACATTGAAAGACTCAAATCATTTCTCAAAATTATTTCCTATAAGAGGCTTGATGGCAGACAATTACAGAGTAATACCAGGATTGCTAGTAGCTAGAAAATAACAAAATAAAACAATATGCATGTTACTACAAAATCATGCTATTTGCTAGTTTCCAGAATTAATCAATTTACCAATAGCTTGGAATTTGGAAAATTCCACAACGGTAAGGACAAATAATTATATATCACAACCAAGATGCACTAATTTTATTACCGAAAGGGCAAAGAAAATTAGTACAATTCATAATATATAATTACTTTCCTTCACCAATCTAAGCATCCTACCAAGTATTATAATCATTGATAGGACAATTACAATACCCGTATGGATCTTAGTAATTACAATAATAAAACAGCCAAAATGTGAAAGATTAAATATTTCAATAAAGACAATTTGACACATATAGGATCACGATAGGCAACCACATATATGTTCACTATTGTCATGATGAATTCAAAATATCTCAATTTGTATAACTTGACACACTTAGAATTGCGATAGGCAATCACACAAGTGTTCTTTAATGTCATAATAAATTTAGATATTGAACAAAATAGCTTAGGACAACATTATTGGTACAACATAAAAATTAAACTCAAAAGAACAATAATAATAATAATAATTGTCCCAATAAATCCAAATTTCATAAATGCATAATAATTCCAACATATGCATTATCATTCCAAAAATGCCAAGACAAAAAAAATGTTTTTTTAATGTCATGATGATGTCATCATCTTCTCCACTGGCTGAACAACCCTAGTTCTGGTTGTACAGATCTGGAGAAGGAAAAAAAAATTTCGGCCAAAAAATTAAGCAATTTCCAACATAAACAATCGGTTTTCCATCATCAAACATTAATCCATCAATCTTGACTAAAAATTTGCACAAAAACGCATAAACGAAAAGCCATAAGAAACCTTAGTTTTCGAAATCCCATCAATTGAGTTCCAAAAAACCAAAAAAAAATTATGGGTTTTCCTCTAAAAGGTGTTTTCTACAAGTCTCCAACATCAACTTTGCTTCAAAATGGAGAATTAACATCAAACGAAAAAACCCCAAAATTTGACTTCAGGAAAACCTTGATTAATCCAAATTTTTTTTTTTAAAAATTGCACCTTAAATGTCATCCATGGTTGCTCTAATATCAATTAATGAAAAAATTTAAACCATAAACAGGATCTCATGAAAGACATTAGAGCATACAATAAAAATTGGAAATGAAGAAAAGCTGACCTTGATTGATCCCATAGAAAGCCATTCCTGCGTTCTTTTAATGTTCAAGGATGCGTTCAATTCGTGAAGGAGAGAAATGTTGGGTTCAATTGGCTCTTCCCTTTCAACACCCAAAAGAATGTGCTCTGAAGAGTTCGTTCGTGCAGTCTCTTCTCGGTCCCAAAGAGAAACAAGAACAGAATGGGATAACCACCCTGCCTTTTTCCCTTATATATATATATTACATATCACACATATACAGTTTGGACCACTTGACTTAATGGGCCAGTCAAGTGAATTAGGGTGAGCCTATAGAAATCAAACAATAATGTGTCCAACCCCATTATGGACCACAATGCACAAATTAAATTAACATTGATTTATGGCATTATCAAATTGATTATGTAAGTCCACACATAAAAATTCCAACAATGGAGCTGGATGTAACAGTGTTATCTTCTCTTGTACCTGCCATGTTTTTCTTCACTTTCATCTCTCTCTCTCTCTTATCTGTTTTCTCTTCCATGAATTTCCTCTTCTGCTCACTCTCTCTCATCTATTCTCTCATCTCTATCGTCTCATTCTCTTCTAATTCTTAGAGCCTTCTCTTATATTTTTGGGATTATTATGAGAAAACCAAAGGCAAAGTTTTTAGGCATGGAGTCAGCGTTTTTCGATAATTGATTTCTTTTTTCTTTTCTCTTTTTTTAAAACTTTTTTTTTTAGTCTTTTTGTTGTGGGTGTTGAACAAAGGTGTTGTCTTGCCTTGTTTATGATGCGCTCTTCACAATGCTTGTTTGATTGAAGTCAGGTGCACATGGGTTTGCTTTTTGTGGCTTTATTTTTCTATTTTTTGACCTATTTATTGCTTTGCTGTTGAGAAATGAGAATGCAAGTGGGGCAGTGTTTGGATAAGAAATATGTTTCTGGTTTTTGTGTTTTATCAGGGTAAAAAAAAATTGTTCTTTACTTTGTCCTGTATGTGTGTTGTGCAAGGAGGAAAATGTCAGGATATATCGGCGATATATCGCCGATATATTGTGTATCGAGAGGGGTCGACACAATATTTTGTGAAGAAAAATCGGATGGGAGATATTTCCGTAAATATCGCCAAAATATCGACGATATATCGGCGATATATCGGTTCTGAGAGATATATCGGAGATATTTTGAAAAAATCGCCTTTGGTGACAAAATATCGGCGATATATCAGTGATATATCGGAGATATATCGCTGATTTTTTGGTGATATTTCCCCTCCTTCATGCAACGTGATCTGACGGCCCAAATCACATCCGTGTTGATCCGACGACCTAGATGTGATTCCAATGGTAATATGGCAATCCAACGGCCAGATTGCTCCCAAATTTTGATCCAACGGCCAAAATTGATTTTCAATGGTAAATTAATGTTCCAATGGCTATTTTGGCCCAAATTTCATCTATTTCATCCATTTTTTCTTTCATTCTTCATTTGTTCTCTCATTACTCCAATTTTTATTAAGGTTGCTCAATTATTTAATCATTTTAAGGTATATTTAATTTAAATTGTAATTAATTTTGTTTGCAATTGTAATTAGCTCATGTATTTTCAATTAATTAGTATGTTTGCAATATGGATGATTTAATGCTATTTTAACATTCAATTGTAATTAATTTTTATATTTTTATTGAATTAACTTAGGTTAATTTGATTATTTAATTATAAATTGATATGTTTATTTTAGATTATTATTTGTGATTTATTTTCACATTTAGAATTAAATTAAACTAGTTAACTTAGCTAAATTATTTAATTAATTTAATTAATATGCTAAATTATTTAATTAATTTAATTAACATGAACTAGTATATTTTGAATATGAAATATGTTTATTTAATGAATTTAATGTGTACAAATTATTGATATTTAATGAAATAAAGTATTTTATGTGACTTTATAATGAGAACAATTACAAAATTAACATTTTTTATAGATCAACATGATATAATTATATCTAATATCGCAAATTATATCATATATATATATATATATATATATATATATATATATATATATATATATATATCAAATTTTTCAATAAAACAACTTTAAAATGTCCATTATACTTTTAATTATATTATTATGAGGTTTTCCTTGCATTTCTATGAGTTTTTAATAATTTTAAGTCTACCAATATTTTTTTCCAATATCCGCCGATATATCTCCGATATATCCGAATATATCTCCGATATATCTGATATATCCGTAAAATCGAAATACCGATATATCCGTGATTACCGATATTTTCATCCTTGGTGTTGTGTTGTGTTGCTTTCAGTTTGGGTTGTTTACTTCTGGGTTTTGTTTTGTTCACTTCTTTTATTGTGTTAATATGTTGTTGGGTTCTTTAGCAAATCTATTAATAAACCTTTCATTTTTCTGGATGATATTGACATCTTTTGTTGCCCTTAAGACTAGTGAACAACTAATTAGTAGTGAGATTTTCTAGTCATGTCTCTACCTTATGTTAATTAAGTTATTGTAGGGGTTCATTTTGCAGGGTGGTGTTGGTTTTTGCCTCACCCAAGCACATTCTCGGATCATACTTCAAGGGTGTGATTGTTTGATTGCCAACATTTTTTTCATGATTTACATGTGATCTACTTTTGCCAATGGAATTGAAAGGGGTTTACAATACAATGGCGGGGCAAACCATGATTAAAAAAAGTAGCTTTGGCAATGAAGAAACATATTAAAATCTTTGTATTCTCAAACAATTTTTCGAAATTCCGATTCTCAATTTTGATTTTTAAAGCTTTGATTTTTAAATAATTCTTCAAGATTCCAATTTCCAATTTTAAAAATTCTAATTTTCACATTTATTTATTATTATTCTCATTATTATTATTATTATTATTATTATTATTATTATTATTATTATTATTATTATTATTATTATTATTATTATTATTATTATTATTATTATTATTATTATATTTACTTTTAAAAATTCCATCTTCAAATAATTTCCAAGATTCCAATTTTCATAGCTCCAATTCTCAAATAATTTGCTAATTTCTTTCAAATTTAATTTCCAAAGTTTCAATTCCTTAATTTAATTTTCAAAACTTCAATTCTCAAATAATTTTTAAAATTCCAATTTCTTTCAAATTTAATTTCCAAAATTCCAATTCTTAAATTTAATTTTCAAAACACTAATTTTCAAGTAATTTTCGAGCTTTCAATTTTTAAATAAATATCAAAACTTTAGTTTTCTTTCAAATAATTTTGATTTCATTCCAGTTTTCAAATATTTCTTTAATTCTACCACTCTTCGTTTTTCCTTAAGGTTCAGGGTCACCAAAAATCTCGTTTTTAATAAACCTGTTGCCTTTTTCTTTTATGCAAACACCTTCATAAATTGTTCTTTGATTTTAAAATAATTTTTCTGTTTCTCTTGATTTTTAAATAAGCAAGAATGAATTTTTCATAATTAAAAAATAATAGAATTTGTGAGACTAATTCATGCAAGATAAATTGGGCTTTGGTGGGGGCCCCACATATGAGTTTTCTCTTCTGATTATCAATTGTCATACTTAATGAATATTGTCTGATCCTTGTCTTACTCTTTGATATGCATGTGATAATTTTATACTTGAACTAACCTTGTTTTCATGATAGCGCATTATTACTTGCTGTTAAGGTACGATCTCACTCTCACTTTGCTTATTCTTATGCATGATTCGTTTTATTATTTGATCATTTTATTGGTATCCATTAATTTCCTTACCAATTACCACACTTGCTTCATCTTATTAGTAGAAACCCGTTTTTAGGGATTTAGAGGGGTGCTACGGTCTTTATCGTACCTTCCTGATAAGTAACCTAACCCTCAGACCTAAACTCGGTTTTTCACAAACTTATTTTTCCTTCAGGAGTCACACTTAGGGTTTTTCTTTCTTATTTTGTTAGTCCCTTAAAAAATAAAACAAAAGTAAATGGCGACTCCAAATCTTTTTTCTAAGAATCAAATTTTCACCAAATAAAAAAAAAGGAGTTTTGCCATCAAGTGGGAACGCATCGAGCGAAATGCAGGGTCTACATTGATATAAATTGATTTTCAAGACAAAATTGAGGACTGAGATAAATAATTTTTTATTATTTAATTTAAAATAAAATTGTAATTATTTGTATACTAATTTTTTTATTTATTAATTATAAATAATAAAGAAATAATGTAATTTGGAAAAAAAAAATGATGACATCTTCCGTGCACATAAAGTAAGCTCTTTACTCTGTTTCTATTTTTAATATTTATTTAAAAATAATACAATACAGTAATGGTTAATCATCTTTTATTTATAAAAAATTAAAGGAAAATAAAATTTTAAAATTTTAAATTATTTCAAAATTTTCAAATATTTTAATTTAAAATTTTATAATTTTATTAAGAAAAATGGAGGAAAATAAAATATTTTATTTTTTAATTTATTTAAAATTTTCATTTGTTTTCATTTTGTAGTGTGATAGACAGTGATGTTTAAGGAAATCGTTTTTTGAAGATAATTATTTCTAAAATAATTAGTTTGAGAATGTAGAATTGATTTTGAGTTGAATTTCACAATGAGGCCAGACCAGTTTAAGAATTAATTTTCAGCCCAATTTGAGTCATTATGCAAGCCACTAGGCCAAACTAACAATGGCCCGGGTCAGCGTGGTTCGTTAACACCCTACCTTTTGAATATAGGCCCACTTAGCTACATCACCCAGCGTGTCAATAGTCAAACACAAACTAGCCCAAATAAATTTCTCGACTCAATCCACTTCCTACAATTCTACCAAAAAATATCCAAATAATGTAAAATAAGAATAACTACATAATAATTTTAAGAAACATAACCTCTTAAGATAATTTAGAAATAATTAATATTAAAAAAGTTTCACCTTCCACTATGGATTCAAAATCAAACTCCTTCTCAAACCCAAATGTTATATTTGATTAGTGGGAGAGGATATGTATATTTTACAATATTATTTTTAATAAAATATCATATTTAATGAATATGAGACTTTAGGATATGTTATATTATGTTACTTAATATATACAAATAATTTGTATACATTATCCAAAATTTTTACATATAAATAAATTTTTTAATTAATTATTTTTTATTTTATAAAATAAGTAATAAAAGTTATAAAAAGAATAAAGTTGTGATAAATGTGATATATTTCTTAGTTTAACATTAATATATTTGAGGTAAAAAGAATATAGAAAAAAAAACATGAATAAAACATCTCACTACCATTTATAAGATGAATAAAACCTCTTTATGTCAGAATGGACGTCTTAAAGTCCAAAAATATATGATGTTTGTCTTGGGATCTCTACTCTTATTTCTTTTGACTTCCATCACGATAAGACACAGCTAGAGAATCAAGAACCATGGCAAAACAAAAAACGGAGCTAGTAATAAAATAATTGAGTCAGAATTTCATTATTTTTTACCATTACTCTTATATTATTTATTTCATGGATTATTATTATTATTATGATTAATTAGAATGTTTTAAAAAAAATGGTCAAACAGAAAATTTTCTTTCCCTGAAATTTTAATAGGAATTTACAGGTATTACATCCTTTAGTTTTTGTAAAATTAATTTATTAATCTTATAATTTTGAGTCACTTAGGATCATGATTTACTATTATGGTTGAATTGTGGTTAAAATAAGAAAGAAAAATTATTTCTTTTCCATCCCATCTCTTGTAACACCAAATAAAGGAAAAACTTTCTTCATTTCAATTCTTTTTTATACCAAATTTCCTTAATTGAAATCCATTCATTCATTTCAAAGTTTATTAATTGGACTATTTTCCTTTTGGATTTAGACCCAAACATGGTTTTATGTCCAATAACTAATTGTATTATTTAGTTTTATATTATATTATCCTTCTGTTTGGAAATTATTATTGAGTTTTTTTAATATTTAGAATAGAAAATAGATTTTTAAATCTAAAATCAAATTTGATGAAGATTTTGTAGAAAATAGTTTTTTAGAAATTTGTTTAAAAAACAAGTTATTTTTTTAGATGGTTTTAATTATTTTTTTATAAAATGTTATTAAAAAACATGAAAAATATTTTTAAAAACTTTTGTTTCACGCTTAGTATAAGTTAATAAAACCATTTTAATATTTGAGTTCTCAAATAATTTTGTTCCTAAAAATAATTGAGAAATATTCAAAAAAAAATGTTATAGAAAAATAATTTGAGAGTTGCTTTTCTAAACATTATTAGACAAGTCCAATACTTTTTTTTTTTATATTGTTACTTATAAAAAAAAAATCAATTTTTAGTAGTTGGAAATTATTATAAATTTAAAATTTATTTATTTATTTATTTCTTTTACTTCATTTAAAAGAATTTATCCCACATCAACCAGAAACAAAATATATTTTTATTTAATACTTTATCTCATTGTAATATTTTATCTCATTGTAAGATGTGTTTGTTAATTTCTTAAGCATTACAAAATTAGTAAATTACAATGATTTTAGTACGTGGAAGCTAGTCCAATTAAAAATGGTAGTGATTAATAATAAGTCAAATAATTATAATAATAATATGAGAGATTAGTTCATGCTTAAGCTAATCTTGACAAGGAGACTAGAGGTACGAATTATTAAAAACAACTAATTCTTCTCATTCTTACATTTACATAAAGCGTAACCCAAGATTAGAGGTATACGACAATTAAAAATATTATGAATTCTTTAAAAAAAATTGTGTTATATATATGAGTAAATACATAAGTTGAAAATTTTATTTTCATAGTTGAGTTCTCAAATAATTTTGTTTATAAAAATAATTGAGAATTTTTTTATAAAAAAACCTATTATAAAAGGACTATTTGAGAATTGTATTGTTAAATGACTCTTATATTTTTCTTCTTAATTTTTTTCTCATATATAAAATTTAAAACTTATTATTGTTTTCCAACTTTAAAACTTAATAATAAAATTTAATAACAAATTTTTATCTATCAAAAACATTTTATCTATGAAATCTTTTCTTGGAGATATTTACATTTTTTTTTTGGGTTAATTGGTTAAAGGGGACAAAATAACCCTCATATTTACAAATATAACCCACTAATCAAAAAACAAAAAAATTGACCCGATTGAGACAAATGTCCTTCTTATTTTTTTCTCTCAAACACATACAACTTCTCATTTCCCTTTTCCCCCTCATTTTTTCCTCCAAGACAACTTTCCATTTCCCTTTGTTTTATAGTAGATTAGGTTCTAATTTTTTTATTCGGTCATTGGTTGCTTTTCTCTATCTTTTCCTGTGGAGATCAAGTTTAACTTCTTACCATTGTTCCATCTATTCTTCATTCTTGGTCACGAAAATATGAAAAAAAATGTAAGCAACCAATAATTTCTTTTTTATATTATCATTTTATTTATTTATGTTTCTTGAAAATTCAAAATCTCACTTCAACATTGTAGGTAAAAAATAGAGACTCCATTGTTAGTTCTGAACAAGTGAAAAGTTCGTTTAAAGAGTTTTCACCTGAATTTAACAGTAGTTGAGTTGCATTAACAAATAACTTAACCACAATTAAGTTCACAGCCAGAATTTTCACCTGAACTTAACAGTAGTTGAGTTACATTAACAAATAACTTAACCATAATTAAGTTCACAGTAAGATATTTCACCTGAACTTAACAATAGTTGAGTTTCATTAACAAATAACTTAACCACAGTTAAGTTCACAATCCAAATTTTCACCTGAACTTAATAGTCGTTGAGTTCCATTAACAAAGAACTTAACCACAGTTAAGTTCACAATCACTGTTTCACAATAGTTGGGATTTTTGCTCACTAGCTTCGCTTTCCTTTGTTTCACTTTCTTCTGCTTCACTTTTTTCTTATGTTCACAATTGACATTTTTGCTTTTCGCCACTTTTTAAAATCTTTTTCTCCTATTACTCTTCAATGAACTCATTGTTTTCCTTCGTGCTTGAAGATATAATATGAGATAACTTGAAAAAAATAGAATAATAATTTTTCCAATGATTCGGAGTGAAATAGAGGATTTCTAGGGTTTTTGAAGGAAATATGAGATTTTCGTTTTGTGCATCAAAGGAAGATAATAAAATAGAAGAAGATGATGAAAGATGATGACTAGTTCTGTAAATGAAGCAGAAGAGGAGATGACCTTTCCGTTTTATGCACCAAAGGAAGATAATGAAGTAGAAGAAGATGATGAGAGATTTTTTTTTTGGAAAATATGAGGAGGCGTTTTGTAAATGAAGAAGAAGATGAGAAGTTGAGAAGAAGGGCATTTTTGTCTCAATCGAGTCAATTTTTTTGTTTTTTGACTGGTGGGTTATATTTGCAAATATGAGAGTTATTTTGACCACTTTAACCAATTAACCCTTTTTTTTTAAAATTTTATTATGAATGTATCCTTATTTTCAATTAGTAAAATTAAATGACAAAATTAAAGATGTTAAAAATAAAAGAGAAGTATATCTCAACTTACATAAATTAAGAGGAGATATATTAAGCAAATGAAGAATAAAAATGATTAATGATAAAATAAATAATGTATAAATTAGTATAGTATTATGTGTTAATGATTTGTGTCGTTAAAGTGTTGCAGAGATTTTCATTTTTTTAAAGAATACATTTCATGGTGGTGTAGAAATTTTTTTGTATAAGAGTTTTTAAATTGTAGTATGAAATTTTTTAGTAAGCTGTTTTTTTTTTCTATATGTATGTAGTTGTTTTTTGTCGGTGATATTTTGTTATCTCAGTAATTCAAAAGAAATAAAAATTATTTATCTCATATCTTTTCAAAACTAAAAATATTATATATATTTAACAAAACTTTGATTTTCTTAAAAAAAAAAAAAAAACAATGAAGTAAAGCCAATACTATTAAACATACTATTTAATCCTTAGATTATGACAGTAGCAGGCTGCATTAGATTGACTAGTGCCTTGGATTATTAGTACACTCTCTTTTTAAATCATTTACTTCAACTTCTATATTTCACTAATTTTCACCGTCATAACCTAACTCCAAAAATATAGGTATTCATTAATTAAATTTAGCATTGTATTGGTGCCTTCATCATTGAGAAGGCTTTGTATATTTTCTTGTTTTATTACTGAATTTCATTAATAACTTGTTAATTAAACACTCAAAATAATTTCATTTTCTTGGCATCACAGTGAGCAAGAGCAAGGATCAAGTTCCTCCATAGGGCAAGATCAAGGATCGAGTTCCTCCGTTGCAATCCGAGATATTTTACCATTCCTTTCAATATTGGGTTTCCTCCTCGAAGTAAAATCTCAAGGCAACAACCTATTCGAGAAACATAAAGTGAACATATATTCTTTTGTCATTGTTATTTCCATTTACGTTGGAACAATTATTGTTGGTAAAAAGCCCATTCAATTTTAGTTCCAAATTTTGGATGGTTGCTGCTTGTTTTGTGGGTCTTCCTTGCAGCAAAGATGGCATGGGACTACTTACCGCAACCATATCATTATCTTCTTTCCCAAAAAGGTGATCGAGTATCCAACTTATTTGCTAATTCCACATCTGTAGAGGGATCACAAGACGATCTAGCTTAGACTTCATTTCTTCCATTTGAATACCAGGTTTGATGCCTAAAACACTCCACCCACTTTGATTGGAGATTTTTGTCATATTTGTTTGGCACTTTTAGACTTGCAGTGCGAATTTTCAAGTTGTATGAATAAGATAGAATTGAACTCATATTAATTAGTTTTTATGAATGCTTTAGTTAGAATATAGAACATATACATCATCCTACATGATGTATACAACAAAAATTTAGTCCTTAACAAGAGTATGCTGGGTTCAGATTGATAATACTATTACTGGTATGAATATGAATTATTTATTCATGTTAACCATGTACTCACCCTTCCATCATCCATCCAATCTTATATTTATATATATGCTACTTGAATAAACCATTTTATCACTTTGATATCTTCAGGACTCAAAACAACACCAGCGATGGAGGCATAGAGGACAAGAGGAGCAGTTATTCTGTAGGCCATTATCAAAGGAAGATTAAGCAATTTGTCTTTTGTACTATCTTTTTCAGAAATGATTTGCTTCTATATTTAAAGTGTTACCCTTATTAAGGAAAGTGACACAAGACAAGAATAAGATTTAAATCTGGAAGTGATTTGCAGCAATCATCAAACCGAGTATCATGGCCTGAAATTGATGTAATTGTTTTATTTTTAGTAAAACAAATCTGTAACCGTTGTACATGATATTTCCTTAGCTGTACAAATTCCTTAGATAGGTTTGTAAACGTCTGTATAAAGGTTTGCTAAACAGATCAATATAGGTGTGTTGACATTTCCATTGCGAGCTTTAGATTATTTACTTTCCTATATGGTATCAGAGCGTCTCTCCAACAAGAATTTGATCCTAATGTCTTCCCCAACACAGCCTACCTTCGAAATCCCCCTTGTTGTTTTTAACATCACAGCTCAGATCAATGAGAAACTCACACCTTCCTCTTTTCCCTAATGGAGAGCTCAGTTTGAGGCTCTCCTAATTGGCTATGATCTAATGGACTATGTTATTGGCGAATCTCGTTGCCCTCCCTCTGATGGCACCCCACCATCTATAGCCAAGAAACACCACTGGGTTAGGCAAGATAAATTAATTCTTAGTGTCATCCTTGCCTCTACTTCCCCAACCATTACCTCTCTTATTGCCACAACAAAAACCTCCTATGATGCCTGGAAAAAATTATCCACCATGTATGCAAGTAAATCGCGTACAAGGGCCATGCAACTCAAGGAAGAACTCACCTTGATTCAGCGTGGAAACCGCCCAATTCTGGAGTACTTTCATGCCGTTAAAGGCCTGGCTGATGAGATTGCACTCATCGACCACCCAATCTTCGACGACGACATCACTCTCTACATCCTCAACGGGTTAGGACCCGAATTCCGTGAGATTGCTGCCCCTATTCAGGCAAGAGAAAAATCCCTTGCCTTTGAGGAGCTTCATGACCTCCTTATAGGGCATGAAAATTACCTGCGCAGGATGGAGGCTGCTACCCAGCAGTTCGTGGCCGCTGCAAATTTCACAAGCCGACGCTCTGGCTTTTCTGCATCTTAGCAACAAAAAGCTTCTCACAAGGGAAATGGGTCTCCCCGTTCACAAGGCCAGTATCGGTTTTCCAGCTCAAATGGCCCATCTCGTGACCCACGCCGTTCCAACAATCAGGGCCAGTTCAACTCTAATTAGAGACGCTATCAGCCCAAATGCCAATACTGTGATCAAATGGGCCACACGGCCAAGGCCTGCCCTCAATTAAATTCTTCTGAAATGACTGTTAATTGTGCAGGAACTTCTGATGGTCAAGAAAATAAATGGTTAATTGACTCTGCAGCCTCTCACAATATCACGGGAGATATAAAAAATTTATCAATTCACTCTGAGTATGATGGCACTGATGAAGTCCTTCTTGGTGATGGTACAGGTTTAACGGTTACGCATATTGGTTCTTTAGCATTACCCACACCCAAAAAAATCTTTCATTTACATGATACTTTATGCGTTCCCAATATTCACAAAAATCTCATTTCAGTTCATCATTTCACCAAGCAAAATGATGTTTTTCTTGAATTTCACTTTTTTTTTTCCTTGTGAAGGCACGATCCACGGGGGCGATACTACTAAGAGGTGCGTGTGAGAATGGCGTCTACATTTTTCCCAACTCCATGGTGGCTCCTTCTACTCCCAAAATGGTTGCTTATGTGCATGAGCGGACTTTAATCGATGGATGGCACAAGCGTCTTGGACACCCATCGATTAAAGTTGTTCAAAATCTTGTTAATCTTTTTTCTCTTCCTCTGACAACAAATAAATTACCATTGTCATGTCCTTCCTATTCAATCAATAAAGCACATCAACAACCATTTGGCTCTACAAGTTTTCAAAGTCATTCTCCCCTTGAAATTATTTACAGTGATGTTTGGGGTCCCGCGCACGTTACCGATTTAAATAGTGAACGTTATTATCTTATTTTTGTGGATCATTACACCAAATATATATGGTTTTACCCAATGTCCACAAAATCTCTTGTTTCTACAGTCTTTCCATAGTTTAAATTACTTGTTGAAACAAGATTCAAGTGTTCCATAAAAAGCTTATACTCGAACAATGGTGGCGAATTTTTGAGTTTAAAAAAATATTTGTCCGATCATGGCATAAGCCACTACACCACCGCCCCTCATGCCCCCCAACAAAATGGTGTTTCCGAAAGACGTCACCGTCATCTTATCGAAACGGGTCTCACCTTGCTTCACGATGCTTCTTTATCTCTTTCTTATTGGCCCCATGCCTTTCAAACAACCACTTATCTCATAAATCACCAACCAACCCCTCTTCTTAAACACAAGTCTCCATTTGAGGTTCTTTTTGGTCAACGACCAAATTATCTCAAATTGAGAAAATTTGGTTGTTTATGCTACCCTCTCACAAGGCCATACAATACCCATAAATTACAACCAAAATCAATCCCTTGCATTTTTCTCGACTATTCCCAAACACAGAATGCCTATAAATGTATGGATCCATTAACGAATCGGTTGTATATCTCACGACATGTGACTTTTGATGAATTGCAAAACCCATTCCTTTCAAAAACCAAGCACGGGCCATCTGCCGAAACCCACTTATTTTCCTCTGCTCCTCACCTTTTCCTTCAGCAGAACCCGTGCCCTAATTTCCTCTCCCATCCTCCTTCCATTCCTGCGCCTCCATCTCGTCCCGATCGCTCCTCGCAGCCACCACCGAGCTCGGAACTTGCAGTTGCCATTCCTGTACCACCTCCAGGTATATCCCCCTCTATCTCTCCTTCTTTTCATTGTGAATCGCATGACAATACCTGTGATATGAATCTAAACTTAAATGCTGGTATACATATGACTGTTCCGCATGCTTCTCTTTCAAATTCACTTGCATCTAGTTTAATTCCTGATTCACAATCTTCTGTACACACTGAACCCACTTCCCACCGAACCCATTCCATGACTACTAAATCTATGAACAACATCTTTAAACCTAAGCAATTACACACTATGTCTAAGCACTATCTTCCATTACCTCTAGAACCAACATGCGTGACTCAAGCTGTATCTCACCCTGAATGGCGTGAAGCCATGTCTAGTGAATTGACTGCTCTCATGCGACATGGTACTTGGGATTTAATTCCTCCCCCCATCAATTGTCATCCAGTGGGTTGTAAGTGGGTGTTTAGAGTCAAAAGGAAAGCAGATGGCTCAGTTGATAAATTTAAAGCCCAGCTTGTTGCCAAGGGCTATAATCAACAACCTGGTGTTGATTATAACGAAACCTTTAGTCTTGTGGTTAAACCAGCCACCATAAGGACAGTGTTGAGCATTGCAATCATGAATGGGTGGCCTTTGGAACAAATGGACGTAAACAATGCTTTTTTACATGGAAATCTGACTAAAACTGTGTACATGATGCAACCTCCGGGTTTCAAAGATTTGTCTCGACCTGATTATGTGTGCCGGCTCAGGAAAGCAATTTATGGTCTCAAACAAGCCCCAAGGGCCTGGTATTCAGCATTAAAAACTGCTTTTCTAGCACTCGAGTTCCAAAATTCTAAAGCTGATTCCTCTCTTTTTGTTTATCGCCATGATTCCATTGTCTGCTATTTCCTTGTTTATGTTGATGATTTAGTCATTACAGGTAATGACAAGAAGTTTGTAGCTCATGTTGTTACCAAGCTTGGTGACCAATTTTCCTTGAAAGATATGGGTTCCCTTCATTACTTCCTTGGAGTGGAAGTTATACCAACTACTGCAGGTGTATTTCTCTCCCAACATAAGTATGTTCGTGACATCTTGGAGAATACACACATGGTTGGTGCAAAGGATGTCTCTACCCCGCTGTCAACAACTCAATCCCTTCACTTGGTAGATGGCACAAATGCTGTAAACAACACAGAGTATAGGCGTGTTATTGGCAGCTTACAATACCTTTCTCTTACTCGGCCCGACATTTCTTTTGTTGTTAATAAGCTCTCTCAATTTATGCACAAGCCAACAGTCACTCATTGGACTGCCACTAAGAGACTTCTTTGATATCTCAATAAGACAATCTTTCACGGTCTTCACCTCAAGTCAGCTGCAACACCATGCTTAACAACCTACACTGATGCAGATTAGGGTGGAAACATTGATGATCGAACATCCACATCAGCTTACATTACATTTCTGGGCTGCAATCCCATCTCATGGAGTTAAAAAAAACAACGAGTTGTTGCTCGTTCCACCACAGAAGCAGAATATCGAGCGCTGGCCAATGGTGCATCAGAAACAATGTGGTTACTTGCCCTTCTTCAAGAATTGGGTTTTTCATTAAAGCTGCCACCTTATCTTCTATGTGATAATCTTGGAGCAACTCATCTCAGCTTCAATCCGGTCCAACATTCAAGAATGAAACATATTCAAATTGATCTTCATTTTGTGCGTGATCAAGTTCAGAAAGGTGCACTTAAAGTGAGTTATGTTCATACTCAAGATCAATTGGCTGATCTACTAACTAAGCCACTGTCTCGGGAACGCACAGAATGTCTAAGAGCCAAAATTGGTCTTGCCGATGGAAGCTCAATTTTGTGGGGGCGTATTAAGGAAAGTGACACAAGATAAGAATAAGATTTAAATCTGGAAGTGATTTGCAGCAATCATCAAGCCGAAGACAAGAATAAGATTTAAATCTGGAAGTGATTTGCAGCAATCATCAAGCCGAGTATCATGACCTGAAATTGATGTAATTGTTTTATTTTTAGTAAAGCAAATTTGTAACCGTTGTACATGATATTTCCTTAGTTGTACAAATTCCTTAGATAGGTTTGTAAACGTCTGTATAAAGGTTTGCTAAACAGATCAATATAGGTGTGTTGAGATTTCCATTGTGAGCTTTAGATTATTTACTTTCCTATAACCCTAAATGTTTTTTTTTCTTTTTTCTGTAATAAGTTATTTCCACTAATGGTGGAGGAGCAGTTACGCGTTGTACCCCTGTAAGCCATCGCTAAAGGAAGATTAAGCAATTTGTCATTTGTACTATCTTAGAAATAATTTGCTTCTATATTTAAAGTGTTACCCTCAATTGTCTTTTGTACTAAGTTATTTCCACTAATGGTGCTATCAAGATTTAAAGATCAAATTCCGACATGTTTCATTGCCAACATGGTTTTATATGATAGAATTATGATTGAACTAATAAAACATATTGTTAAGATAGGCCTCCCAGCTACCTCTCCATAATATCCCTTGAACATGGGAAGTATAAACTAATAGCAATTGCTAATCTTTCCCATTCTTACACAAAACAGAATCCAGGAAAAGGTGTTTTTAGAAAATTAGAAGTTGCATTTTCTATGTTCCCAAACATTTTCTATTCTTCCCCGTATTTTCTCATAACAAAAATATGTAAACCTCTCATCCCAAGATCCAACCAAAATTGAAAAACGCTTGCAACAATCCTAGTAAAAGAGACACTTTCTTACAACAAATTGAAGTGCTGAATGTACTCCAATTAAATGAAACAAATAAAAACCAACCTCCTCAAAACTCCAAGAGATACTGATCGACAGCTTGAGGAAATCTTGTGTAATACCCATTTTAATTTCTACTGATCCAGCGTATATAAATCCATTAAAAAAAACACAGACGATCAGTAAATAAACGAAGCTCACTGAGCAGAAAGATTTTAAGAAATCAGCTCAGCTCATCATCAACTCAAAAACTTCCCATTAGATATTTGGAATCTCTATTTATCACTTGCATCTTTCTCCTCTCATACAAGCAATTAATTCAAATGTTGTTATTATTAACATACAAAAATTAAACTTTATACTCAACAACCACTCTTCTCTCCCCCGAATAGAAACTATCTACCTCAAAGATTTAAACTTTATACTAAATAAAATGAAGATAAGGCAGATTGCACATGAACACTAACCCCTGTAAGCTCACAAAATCCCATTGCAGCAACAACACAACAAATGTGTCTCCAAATTAACAGCCAAGCTGCAGAAATTCGTTTTCTCTTTCTTTTCTAAACTTTGACGACAACCAAATAAAGATCCCCAATTTCTTCAGCAATCAAAACCAAAAAACTCAACATACTGTTGCCCAATTTCGAAATCCCTACAAATAATGAGATTGACTGACCAGAGATTATAAGATCGCCGCCAGCGAGATCTGGAGAGAAAGATCGAGATTGGCACTACAACAGGGTGTTGACCATGCTCTTAGTTCGGTTCCCTCAGCTGCGAAATGGGGCCAACTGGGCTACCTTTATTATTATCAGTATTATTTTCTTTGCCACTATGTGGGGATATTTTTCATAATAGTTTTCAAGCCACCATCTTCCTCAGAATATTTTAAAAATTTATAATAAATTCATTTCTAATCTAAATTTTATCATTTTTAGGAGGAATCTAAAGAAATTTATAGAATTTAAATTTCATGAAAATTTTATGAATTGTAAGACGAAAATAGTGAGTACGTTGTAAAAAAATATGGTTTTTTTAAAAAAAAATGTTTTTTTTAATAAAAATTTTAGAAACCTATCTTGGAAAAATAATTTTTATGTTATAATTATTTAAAAATAAATAAATAAATTATTTCTTCAAGACACGATTTTTGAACAAAAGACTTATTTTTCTCTTTCTTTTTTAAAATAATTATAATAGATTTAGAATTATTTTTTATATTATGATAGTTTAGGAATTACTTTTTTAAACAACCTTACCTACTAAAAAAATCCAAGTAAGAGCAGGGGGTACGTATGACAAGGATACATTTAGCTACCTTGTCAGGTGGTTTTTTCGAGGACTTGATTTGTAGCTTTGAAGCTTGAAATGATGGCAAAACCTTATTATAAAAAATTATAATAACAAAAGCATTTGTTTAGCATTAATAGCTTGTTAATTTAATACTCATGTCATTAAATGTGATGAGAACTCAGTTCCTCAATTACATTTCAAGCTTCTGTATTTTTCCTTACAATGTGGATTTTCAAGTTGTATGAATAAGATAAAAAATACAAGCATGTGAATCAGTGATATGAGATGAAATTATAATAGTTATAAAAATAACAATCTTTTTTCTTGTTTTAAAGTATATTATTATTATTATTTCTCTTTATTTAGAATATGAATGTGGGGTTCAAAATTCAAATGAATATATTATCTGTTATTATGTTATACCAAGTAATTATATCATTTCCAAAATTTATCACTTACTAAGTCTACTTATTTTTCTTTTTATTGTTTAATCATATTTCATTTTTTTCAAATTTCAATTGTTTTAAGAGGCAAACTTTATACTAATAGAAAAAATTGGGTCAATAATGGAAAAAAAATACACAACTTATGACCCAAGGAAAGTGAGTAGAAGACATGAGTCTGAATATATATATATATATATATATATTAATTAATTAATTAATTATTTTTTAGTTTTAAAATCCATGTAATATAAGGTAGCCGGAGTTCAATTTAATCAAATTTATTAGGATTACAATTGTTTAGGATTTTAGTAATCAAATTCAATCAAAGTTTATGTGCATTACATAAAAATCTCTAGGGAACAAAATATAAATTTTTTTTTTTAAGATATTAAATTATTTCTAAAATAATTAGTTTTGGGAAAGAAGAATTCATTTTGACGGAATTTCACACTGAGACCAAGCCCAGTTTAGGAGTTAAATTTTCAACCATTGGAGCTATTCCAAAGACCCACTTGGCCAAGCTAAGAATGGCCCGAGCCATTTGGTGAAACACAAATTGGCCTAAACAAATTTTCGGCTCAATCCACTTCCTACAATTTTGCCAAAAAAGACCCAATTTCTTATTGAAAAAAAAGATTAAAAATAAGAATAACAACAAAATCAAGCTATGGCTAAATATATATATATATATATATATATATATATATCAAAACCTTAAAAATTTGAAAATAAGTAAAACAAAAGATGAGTTACAAACTAAGCGCACCAAAAGTAAATCCAAAAGTGCGATAGCCAGCTAAAGACAATAATCTAAACAAGCAAGCTTATCAATTTTGAAACCATAGAATCTCTAATCTTCCTATGCATTATGAATTATATTCAATAGTTTAAATTTCTTATCCTGTTGGTGGGAGAGTTGATCATTTTGCATGACGTCAGCCATATGAGACATGTTCAAACCTTTCAAAATACAAAATTTTAAGAAACATAACCTATTAAGGGAATTTAGAAACAAGTAATATTAAAAAAGTTTAACCTTCCCCAATTGTTGAGGCCTCGCGTTACCGGGACCACTGCAACTGCCTGATGGACGCGCCTCCTCAACCGAAGATGATGTTTTCTTTCTTCAACCTGCAAAAGATGTCCGGACAGGGGGTCCGGACACACCCTCCGATGGTTTTGTTAGTTTTGCTTTCTAACATTTTGATATTCTCTTTTGGGCCCTTCTCCTTAAGAATGCTTACCTTTTTTTACTGTGTGAGGGCCTTTTATAGTGTCAAGAGCTTTGTCCCCTTTAATGGTGGGAAGACTTTTTGGCTTGTTGTGATGATGCTTAAATGGTGGCAGAACCATCATTATCCTGCAGGCGGCTGTCAGAGATTGTAGGAGGGATGACTTGTTGTCATCCTTGTCTTTTCGCTTTGCAGACGACGTAAGGCAGGTGGTGGCAGGTTGAAGTGACCCAGGAATGTCCCGTCGAGCATACTTTTGGTAAAATGAATAATTATTGTCTGCGAGACGCGATCAAGACTCTTGTTTGATACGTTATCCACTGAGTCCGGATAGGACATCCGGACAAGGGAGGTGTGTTAGTCCCATGATAGTCCGGATGGAGGGTTGAACGTGCCACATGTCAGTCCTTGTGTACATCCGGACAGGGGGTTGGCACGTGCCATGTGTCCAATGGAGGAGTGCTTTGTGAGACTGTCACGTGTTTGCTTAGGGGTGGTCCCTACAACAATGTCATCATATTCATAATTAATCTCATGGTCTATGAATCATGTATTGTCAAACTCAAATGTTATATTTAGTTTATAGGATAAGACACGTATGTTTTACCATATCATTTTTTATAAAATATTATATTTAATAAACATAATATTCTTTGAGATATGTTATATTATGTTATATAATATATAAAAATATTTTTTATATATTGAATGATACATATAATAATATTATTTTATAAAAAAATTTAGTTAAATTTTATAATATTATTTTATATTATGTTAAATTTTTAGTTTTTAAATTTTAAATTTAATTTTAAAATAAAATTTTTTATTTTATAAAATAAGTAATATAAAAAAATGAAAAGAATAAATTTATGATACATGTGATATATATATATATATATATATACCATTATTGAGTTTTTTATTCTTTAAAATAGAAAATAGATTTTTAAGTTCAAAACAAATTTGATAAACATATATATATATATATATATATTAAATTGTCTTGAAAACAAGTTATTTTTTAGAATAAATTTTATGTGCTTTTAGTTATTTTTTTTTAAATGTTATAAACAACAATTAAAAATATGAAAAATATTTTTAAAAACTTTTGTAATACATATAAATTAATAAAGGGTAAGATGAGAAAATTGTTTTCATATTCTAAGTTCTCAAATAATTTTATTCCTAAAAATAATTGAAAAGCATTTTTTAAACCTGTTATAGACAAACTATTGGAGAGTTGTTTTTCAAAATATTATTAGACAACTAAGAATCAAGTGTGGCCAACTATTAATAACTTTTTCTACCATGGTTAGATGAATGATAATTCGATGAGAGAAGTTGTTTTTTAAGTTGTTTTGATAGTAAAACATTGTATTTTATCATCACTCATATCTTTATTTATTTTTATTTAAAATTAAGTAAAAAATTAAATTTCTTAAAAAGATATGAAAAGAAAGTATATCACAACTTATATTAATTAAAAGTCTTTATTTTCTATTCTAAAATGAAAAAACAAAATTAAAGTCATGGAGAGAAAGTGCATTCCAACTTATGTTAATTAAAGGTTAAATAAATCATTTAAGAAATAGGTAGTATGGGTTGATGATTTTATTATTAGACTCTAATAAGGATTTTCATTTTCTTTTTAAATGCATTTCATGGTTTTTAAATGGTAATATATATATATATATATATATATATATATATATATATATATATATATATATGGTTGTGTTTTGTCCTAGATTCACGGACTTCCCTAAATTCACCTACTAGGAAGATGCTATTTGATTCACTACTATCACCATAACCTCAACTTCATGCAAAGATATCAAGTCGTTGCTTACCAGTAGTAAAAAATAAATAATAAAAACAAAATATATTTATTATTATTATTACTATCCATTATTCACTCGTTAGCATACGAAAAGAAAACAAAAAAAATACTGATAAATGATTATTTATGTTGTATAATTTTAAGTGAAATGGTCATAATATTATAAAAATATTAATAATTGATGAAATTTTTTTGGTAAATTTATAAACTTGTGATAAATATTGATAAATGATAGGGAAACTAATTTTTAAAGTTGTTGTAATGGTTAAACATTGTATCTTATTATGATTTTCTAACATCAAAACTTGATAATAAAATTTTGATAACAAATAATGATAGAGAAACTAATTTTTAAAGTTGTTGTAATAGTTAAACATTATTTCTTATTATGATTTTCTAACTTCAAAATGTGATAGTAAAATTTTGATAACAAATTTTTATCTATTTAAAACTTTTGAATTGTGAAATCTTTTACTGTGCATCTTATTATTTATATATATATATATATATATATATATATATATATATATATATATATGTGTGTGTGTGTGTGTGAATTTTATCATCGACATGATCTTTATTTTCTATTTATAAAATTAAATGATAAAATTAAAACCGTTAAAATAAAAGAAAAATATATTCCCAACTTACATCAATTAAGAGAATATATATTAATAAATCACTTATTAGCTAGTATTTAATGATTTACATTATTAGATTATAGCAAAGAGTTTTATTTTTATTTTTATGTATAGGGATTTTTAAATTGTAATACAATTTTTTTTTTTTAAATTTTGAGTTAACTTTCTTTTTTGAAATGTATTTTTTTTTTCTTTATGTTATCCCTAGTTTTAAAAGAAATGAAAATTATTTATCTCACATAGCTTGAAAACTAAAAATATTATATATATTTATTAAAACTCTGATATCCTTAAAAAAAACGCATAGTACAACCAATACCAAGCATTGACTAAACTAACAAGACAAAGGTCTATCAATCAATGAGACAATCAATGAGACGATTGAGTCGAAGATCTTCTCATTGTTTTTTACGGGCATTTGAAAGGCATCTGCACTGCACTGCACTATAAATAGACCTCAAAGTAAGAGCAGCTACACATTCCCACACTGTCCCCTCCCATCTTCCCAGCTGCACACTGCATTCCCCTCCCCCATTCAGGCTTCAAAGTAGAGCAAACATTCCCACATTCCCACATTCCCCTCCCTCCCCTCCCTTCAGGCTTCAAAGTAAGAGCAACAACATCTACAATATCTGCCATGGCCACACAACCAAAGTACGTCGCCTTTTCTCATGTCCTGCTATTTTATGGTTGCCCAATTATGCCATACACATGATTCCTGCTCTCTTCCCCATCATTTTCTTGCATCAAAAGTTTCAACGGCTTTTACCTCATGCCCTTTTCCCATTTTGTTCCCTCTTTTCATCTCCATTTTGTTTTCAATATTCTCTTACCTTAACCCATTTGTTTAATTCAATAAGCTCATTTTAAATCATTTCCTTCAACTTTTATGTTTCACTAATTTTCATCATAAGTATTCATTAATTAAATTTATTCTCTGTGTGCCTTCATTTGATATATACTCATTTGAAAATATGTCTTAACCTATTAAAATTCTCTCCCTGTAAGGGTTCAATAATAGCATTTTTTGATATATACTCATTTGAAAATATGTCTTAACCTATTAAAATTCTCTCCCTGTAAGGCTTCAATAATTGCATTTTTTGATATATACTCATTTGAAATAATGGCATTTTCTGATATATACTCATTTGAAAATATGTCTTAACCTATTAAAATTCTCTCCCTGTAAGGCTTCAATAATGGCATTTCACACTTTCCCCTCGATGCTCTTCTACTTGTGAGCACTCCATTTTTCAAACTCTAGTTTTTGGTTAAATTTCAAAAGAAAATTAAGTTATTATTTCAATCATTTGCTTTTCAAATATACATGTTGGATATTAGGTGTTTTATCCACTAAAACACAAAGTGTTGCTTTTCATATTTCATATGTACTTTTAATATTTTAAAATTATAATTGATTTAGATGATAATATATAACATTCTCTAAAATTAGATAAAAAGATTGATTTGATCATATTTATCTAATTTTTTTTAATTACTATTACTAATATCTTATTTTCATAAATCTAATTGAATTTCCTACTTATTTATTTATTGTTTTTATGACAGAGTTTCATCAACTTTCATCTCTTTCCTTACGATTTTGGGTTCAGCGGTCCTTGCGAAATACCAATATGAGAATGTTTCCCCATTTGCGCAACACAATATAGCTATGCGAATTTCCTTGTTCGCAACATTTATATATTTCATGGTGATTGTGGTTTATGAAATCCTTAATACTGATGGAATTGTCCAAGTTGAAGATGATGGAAGATATTTCCTTATTTTGAGCCATGTTTGGTTCTTAAGTGGAACGGTAGCTGCAACTTTGTTGATCATGATCCTGATACCATATTTTGGATGGTTCCTCTTTGTCATATGGATCATGTTCTTAGTGAAAATAGCGTGTTATTGGGATAAAACATTTTATAACTTTGACATGTTCAAGAAGAAAAAAAGTGTCAATGATAGGGAAGGAAGACAAGAGGAGCAGCGACCCCCAGTTTAGAGTAGGTTTGGCACATCGAAGGTTATTACCGAATTCTTGTAATTTGGAATGTGTTATTTAAGTGTTTTATTTTGACTAATGGGAGTATTTTTTTTTTCTCTTCGTCGCCAGAATACCCACAAGGTTATGACATTGTTCATTGCAAATATGGTTTTATATAATAGAATTATGATTGAACTAATAAAACATATTTTTTGCACATTGTTTAGCAAGGCCTCTCAACTACCTCTCCGTAATATCCTAAACATAGCAAGCATAAACTAATAGCAACTGCTAATCTTTCCCATTCTTACAAAAAACAGAACCAAGGATAAGGTATGTTTAGAAATTAAATTTTTTGTGTTGCCAAACAATAGAAATTCAATATATGGCACTTCACTCTCTACTTTTCTTTCCCACATTTTCTCATAACCCGAATATTCTAACCTCTCATAATCTCATTCCAAAATCCAACCAAAATTGAAAAACACTTACAAAAATCCTAATAAAAGAGACAGATCATGCTACAATTACACTTTGTTACAAGAAATTGAAGTGTAAAAGGTACAACAATTGAGTGAAACAAATAAAAACCAATATCCTTAACACACTTGCTAATGGAATACTTGCAAATACGCTTAAAATTCCTCCAGACTCCAAGAGATACTGATAAACAGCCTTGAGGAAATCTTGTGTCATACCCATTTTAATTTCTACTGATCTAAGGTATATCAATCCATTAAACAAAAAAGACAGAAGATCAATAAACAGAAGAATTTCGAAAATCAAACAAAGATCTAGCGTATATTTCCTCTTTCTTTCCTATCACAATAAAATATCAGAACATTTTCAAAAATAAAATTAAAAAACAAAGATTCCCCTTTCAAAAGCAAACACCCATAATTCTGAAATTGAAGCTTTTAACCCAGAAGATCAAAGAAGACGAAGAAGAAAAAACCCTACCCCTGACTCGTTTGGAAATAAGAGGAGAAACCACCAAAGGATGAGGGCATGATTTAGGATTTACTCACCTGATTTTCCTAAAAATCGAGCATTACCGGAGGGTGGAGCTTTGGTGTCGGCGGTGGTTACTCGTCAAGTGGACTGAATCTTAATTCAATTAATCATAATTTTAAATTCATGATTGTGAGTTATAATTAAACTTTTAAGTTATTAATAAGTTAATATAAATATGTCTTATTAAACATTTCAGAATAAAAAATAACAATAATAGAACGTTAAATAATGAAAAATAAACTAAAATAAATAGTTATTATTTAATTAAATTATAAAAATAAAAAATTTCAAAATTTCAAAATAATAATAATGAAATGTTAGATTAATGAAAAATAAATTAATATAAATAGTTGTTATCTAGTTATATTTCAAAAATAAAACAATTTCAAAATAAAAAATAAAAAATAAAAAATAATAATAATCCAATGTTAAAATAATGAAAAATAAATTATTATAAACATGTCTTGTTATTTATTTAAATTTTAAAAATAAAAAAAATTATGATAATCCAATAGTTGTTATTTAATTAATTTTTTTAAATAATAATCTAACATTAAATTAATAAAAAATAAATTAATACAAACATGTTTTATATAGTTGTAATTTAATTAAATTTCAAAAGTAAAAAAAATTAGAATTAAAAAGTTTCAACAAAAAAAAATTCCAATATTAAATTAATAAAAAATAAATTAAGATAATATTTGTAGTTTGAAAAAAAAACCTATAATAAGGGTTTATGGGTTCATATTTTGGGTGTGGGAGCTTGGATGGTGGAGAATCTTAGAATTATAGAGGATGTCGAAGTGTGGAAGGTACATTGAAGCTCAATTTATTAGTGATTTGTTTATGGAAAACAAATCTACAATTTGTAATTCGTCATTGTCAATTGTAATGGAATTACCTGGTTTCTTCAAGAAAGTCAAATTCTTATTAAATATATCTAATATTCTTAGTTTTAAAGCGATGTGGGATAAGTAATTTTTATTTTCTTTGAATTACTGAGATAATATCATAGAAAAAAATTATATATATATATATATATATATAAAATCATATAAAAAAATATAATAAATAAAATAAAATTTCAAAATTCTTATTAAAAATCATTTAATTGGAATAATAAAGAGATATGATATTATCATTATTAATTATTAAAAATTAATAATTAAAATTAATTTAAAGTTAATTCATATTAAAAAAAAAAATCATTCTAAGAGGTATGATATGATACACATCATTACTAAGTATTAAAAATTAATTTTAAAATTTGAAGCATACTATCTATTAAAAATTAAAATTAATTTTCAAAAATTAAATTATTGATATTCTACACCTCTAAATTTATCATATTACTAAGTATTAAAAATTAATTTTACAATTAGAAGGATACAATCTATTAAAAATTGAAAATTAAAATTAATTTTCAAAAATTAGATTATCAATATTCTACCTATGTAGATTTATCATAATAATAAATTTTAATTTAAATAATTGAAATGAAATAGTGATAAAATTAATGTTTAAATGATTAAAAAACAAATATATAACCTGTAAGACAAGTATAAAAACTAATTTAATTAATTAATTATAAAAATATAAATAATAAAGAAATGTAAAAGATAATAATAAAATTTGATAACGAATTTTTATCCATAATATATATATATATATATTATTAATATGATAAGTTTTCATTTTTATTTTTTGAGTTAGGTTTCTTTTTCAATATATAATTATTATTATTTTTTTTTGTCTTTGATATTGTGTTATCCCAGTTTCAAAAGAAATAAAAATTATTTATCCTAAAAATTATTTATCCCACATCGCTTCGAAACTAAAAATATTATATATATTTATTAATTCCTTACAAAATACAAGTACAACCAACATGTAAGCATTTAGCAGATGATAAATGAATTTAGAGAATTTAAGGCATCGAGCATCCTACATGATGGATATATGTTCCCACAAAGAGTGAATTTAGATGTCGGCATATGAGTGGAAAAAGTGGTGGAAAACCATTGTAAGCCGCAAAATTCCAAAGTTGCATATATGAGCTCCTATCTCCGACGTGAAATATCAAGGCATCAACATTTCCCTACTTGAGGAACATAAAGGGATTATATATATTTTTGTTATTGTTATTTCAATCTATGTTGCAACAATTATTGTTGGTAAAAAGCTTGGGCCCATTCGACTCCTCTCTGCCACAATTGCCCCAATCTTACTCTTCTTCATTTTAGTTCCAGAATTAGGATGGCCGGCACTTGGTTTATGGGTCATCCTTGCAGCAAAATTGGCATGGGACTACTTACGGCAACCATATCATTATCTTCTTCACCAAGCAAGTCATGTATTCAACTCATTATCCACACTCATAACTCATAGTCCCATGCCAATTTTGCTACAAGAATGACCCATAAACCAAGTGTTCTGGAACTAAAATGAAGAAGAGTAAGATTGGGGCAATTGTGGCAGAGAGGAGTCGAATGGGCCCAAGCTTTTTACCAACAATAATTGTTGCAACATAGATTGAAATAACAATAACAAAAATATATATAATCCCTTTATGTTCTTCAAGTTGGGAAATGCTGATGCCTTGATATTTCACTGAGGAGAGGACACCCGATATTGAAAGGTAGCCGAAAAAAACTTGGATCTCAACGGATTCACTTGATCCTTGATCTTGCTCACTGTGATGCCAAGAAAATGAAATTACTTTGAGTGTTTAATCAACAAGTAATTACTCAAATTCAATAATAAAAGCTTTCTCAATAATGAGAGCATACCGTTGTCTGTCCATGAAGCTGTGTAGATCCTGATGTCTGTCCATGAAGTTGTGCTTTCTCAAAACACTCCAAGAGATACTGATCAACAGCCTTGAGGAGATCTTGTGTAATACCCATTTCAATTTCTACTGCTCTGGCGGATGTAATCCATTAAAACAAAAATAGAAGATCAGTATTATTTACTTGTCTAATTTGTCTGCAACTCTCTCACAACTAATTGTCTCTTATCATAAATTTTTGTCTGCTTCCCACTTACAAGGCCTCGCAGTTTAAGCATTTAATAAAATAAGTCAAATTAAAATGATATGTTGTTGAAAAGAGCTTATCCATACAAAGTATAAAATTTAAAATTTAAAATTTTCTTTTATATATTTTTATCATAATATGTATAATTTTTTTGAGTGATTCACTCAATTAACTTTATTTATATTTTTTAACATGTGAAATTATTTTAATAATCAGATTTAATTTTAATAATTCAGTAGTGATATTTCAATTGATTGTGTAATATTTTTGTTAATAATTCACTGACCTGAGATGATCGGCGCCGGCGAGATACGGGGAGAAGTGGAGCTTGCAGTGGAATAGGGAAGAGGTTGTTGTGTTCTTCAGTCTGGCTCAAAAATCGTGGATTTAGGGTTCGTGAAATTTAAATCCAATGACATAAAAGCAAAGAGACCCCTAGAACAGATCCAGCAAACACAGGGAGCCAAAAACAAAGCAATTTTTTTGGTTTTCCTTGGGGCTTTTTGCATGGATTTTCTCGGAAATCAAACGAGAATGAATTTTCCCGGAAATCAAATGGGGGATAGATTTTCTTGGGAATCAAACGGGGGTTGCCAAAAAAAAAAAAATAATAGCATGATTAGATTAGTACCTGCGAGGATCGAGTGGCAGAGGAAAATAGGGCCTTTCTAGGGATTCTCTCGTCTGGAGGGCAACTTCAGAAAAGGGCTTCTTCATACTTCGAGTGAGAGAAGCGGCTGGCCCTTTTGATTTTTAGATTTAGTAGATATAAAGAAGCCCTTTTGATTTTTAGATTCAGACAGAAGAGGTTGTTGTGTTCTTCAGTCTGGCTCAAAAATCGTGGATTTAGGGTTCGTGAAATTTAAATCCAATGGCATAAAAGCAAAGAGACCCCTAGAACAGATCCAGCAAACACAGGGCCCCAAAAAACAAAGCAATTTTTTTGGTTTTCCTTGAGGGTTTTACATGGTTTTTCTCGGAAATCAAAATTTTCCCGGAAATCAAATGTGGGGTAGATTTTCTTGGGAATCAAACGGGGGTTGCCAAAAAAAAAAAAAAATGATTAGATTAGTACCTGCGGGAATTGAGAGTGGCAGAGGAAAATAGGGCCTTGGAGGGAAGTTCAGAAAAGGGCTTCTTGATGCCTCGAGTGAGAGAAGTGGGTGGCCCTTTTGGTTTTTAGATTTAGTAAAGATAAAAAAAAAAAAGGAAACAAATCAGGAGAACAATTTTCTACTCTATATAAACAATTATTAATTATTAATTATCCATTTTTATTTTAATTAAATCAAAACCAGTGTCTAAAATATCGGTAATATTTCATCGAAATTGCAAACCCTTTGCATGGGTTCAATCCCTGACTACCATTGGAGTATCATGCTCTTTGATAATATATGTTCAATTTAAATTTGTTAAGGTTCATCATTAAAAAAAAAAAAACATAATTCTAATTATTTTATTTTAAATTATATTTAATAGATTAATAAAAATATAAAAATCAATATATAATTTTTTAATAAATCTTTTTTTATATTATTTATATAATAATTAAATATAGAAAATGTAAATATTAAAAAAATAATATATGTATCATAATTTATTTCAATTAAATAAATTATAATTTTAATATTAAATGTATCTTAATTTATCTTATTAATCATATTCTAAAAAGTTACTATCACTTCACTTTTAAATTTTTTTATATTTATTATTTTAATTTTAATATTTCTAATACTTTAAAAAATTTTATCATTTAAGTGTTAAAAATACTATAAACGTTTTGTAAAATCACTCCAAAATACTCTAAAAGTTCGTTTAATAGTGATTTTAGAAAGTGTTTTTAGACTTTCTTATACTTTAAAATTTTTATCTTTCAAGTATAAAAAAAAGTTAAAAATACTTCCTAAAATCGCCACTGCACACTAAATTTATGTTAAATGGTGTTTTTAGTGAAAGTGTTTTCAAAAAAATCACCTACAAATATTTCTTTAAGAAACATTTCGAGTGATTTTCTAACACTTGGAGTAATTTTTTATATTTTTAAAAATATTTTCTAAATTTTACCAAACATTTTTTTTTCTAAAACACTTTTTTGAGTTAAAAACACTTTTTAAAATTACTTTCACACAAACTTTTAAATTGACTTGTTTTGAATTTAATGCTTAAAATTGGAACACTCAAAACATATGCACCCATTTAGAAAGTGTCTCAATAAGTTGGAGGCCCCTGACTTGACATGCTCTGTTGTGGGAATCCATCGTCCTCTCAAAGGAATGATCCACTAGGGAGTCACAAGAGGATAATCCATCGGGGTAACTACCACAATCTCAACACAACAATCTACTGAGAAGTCATGGGGGATGGGATAGTCAAAACCCGAAAGTCGTGCTCCTCTGGAGGCTCATTTGGGCAAAAATCACTAAAACAGTGACATAGTAATGTAAATAAACATCCCTTGGTAGAGTAATGAAGATCATGATAGATTTGTGAGAAAACAATCATCTTTAAAGCTAAAGGGGGGAAATATTACCCAGTATAACAACTAATGCATCTGGTATGTCCTAATAAGTCGAGAATAGCTCCATAGGATATATAAGAGATCTAACACGTACTCCACTGAAATGATGATATAAGAGGCTATACATCTTAAGTAACCCCATCCAAGAATCATGACAACATCAGAAAGTACGAGCTTAGCCGAATGATTCAAAAAAGACTCTACTAGAGAATCAGGACAAAATGAAAGTGAGTCATCAGCCCGAGATACATCTTGCAACTGGTGATGATCATGCAAATCAATGAAGATCTACAAATCTCAACCGAATAGAAAATATGCCCCAATATGGCATCAAATGTGTGATGGGTCGAAAAATCAGATGTATCAAATCATCCATCATCGAATGTGCAATCCTAGTCATCCTCGTCCATAACTGAATCGGACCTATAGATAAAAAAGGTGTATCTCAAGAAGAGAAGCATGATGACGTCCAAATGCCATAAGGTGTGAGTCTGACTGAATGGCTCAAGAGAGGCTCCCCTGGGAGATCATGATAAGATAACAAATAGGTCATCATCTTGGTGTGTACCTCGTAAGTGGAGATAAGCATGCAACTCCATGAAGATCTGTAAATCTCAATCGAAACAAAAATATGCCCTAGTATGGCATCAGATGTGTGGTAGGTCGAAAAATCGGATAACCTCAAATCATCAATTATCAAATGTGTAATCACAGTTATCCAAATCCACAACTGAATCAGGTCCAAACGTCAAAAAGGCGTCTCCCAAAAGAAGAAGCATGATGATATCCAAATATCAACCAAGTCTCGAATACTTGTCCAAGTAGGGGCTGTCGAAGACGACATCTGATTCCATGGCCTTAGGGTGGTCTTAAGACATGAGACCTAACGTAGGTAGGGTGATAAGGTAGTAGAAATGAAAGGAAACTAGGCTCAAATACCCAATGATAAAAAACTCATGCCCTCATGTATAAAATGCAATATGTATAGAAAAGCTTGTAAGCCATGGACTTGAGAGTGCCCAATATGAATATAATATCAATAATGAGACGATGAAGCAAATCAAATTGATAACGAGATACGCAAGAATGATGCAAGGGAAATATCAAACCTAGAATAGGTTAGTGTAAGAAAAGAACAAGGGGGTGAAGCGAATGGGATGAATCACAAGCAATGACGAAGATGATAGCGAAATAATGAATATACGAAGAAAAATGGTGATCAAGTCAAATCAAACATGGAGTGAAGTCACATTAATAATGAATGTAGTGATAGATAGGACAATGACCCGGAGTCCCGAGAAGAAGGTTACTCATCTCACTCTCAAAGAAATATGACAAAGTGAATACAAATAAAATAGGATCCCAAAAAGCTCACATACGAACTCTCAACAACAAACATACTCGATAAAATGACCCTTAGATATCAATATACACATTCAATGATGGAGAATACTATGCACATACACACATGTGCTTATTTTTATTTTATTTTCATTTATTATTTATTTATTTATTTATTTATTTATTTATTATTATTATTATTTACATATATACAAATGCACATACCTTGAACATAAACAAATGAACCCAAAAGATGATATCAATAATGGATAGACACGCTCTTAAGTGCTAAGGTAACAAAAACTCACTCTAACGAAATGACATTCTCAAACCAATGATCTCTAAATCAGTGTCCGTAGGATAAATAGTGGAGATGATGTGACCATCCTCCATGTAATGAATTGAGAAGGATCACCACTAAGGGTGGAGAGAATATGAAGCAAACACAAGTAGTAGATAGAATAAAGGAGAAGAGATGAAGAATACAACCAATGAGATATGAAAGAATGCAGTAGTGCGATGGTAGGAAAAAATAATGAGAACATGATATGCTCGTAGGACCAAGACTCATGAGACTCCCAAACAATGCATGCATACACTAAAGGGCCCCCATTCCGGTGCAATAATGTGAGCAAGGTGATAAGAAAGAAAGACTATAATGCACATGTGAGGCTCAATGGGCTAGCAACGGTCTATATATCAAAAGGGTGAAAGGGTATATGGCTAACTGAAATGATGGCCACCCATCATGCAACCATGGTATCAAACATAGTGCCTCTTTAGCTGATCCACGTTGGTCGACTTCGAGAATTCGTTTCTATCTAGATCTATCAACCATGCAGCACCCTTTGGGGTCAACTTCCTAATGAAATAAGGTCCGCTCCAATTGGGTTTGAACTTCCCTCTAGGATCTCTGATCAATCCCCTGATGACCTTCAGAACCAAGTCACCTCTTTGTAATGGTCTAAGCTTGACCCGTTTTTTGAAAGCACGGGTCATCCTCCTCTAATAGGTGTGAACATGGTCTACTGCCCTTAATCTCCTCTCATCTAGGAGATTGAGCTGGTCTAATCGAGCTTGAGCCCAATCTGTCTCTAGAATCTACAATTCCAATGCTACTCTTAATGAACTCATCTCAATCTCAACTGGTAGCACTACCTTCATACCATACACTAAGGAGTAGGGTGTGGCTCCTATAGAGGTGCGAAAAGAAATCTGATAAGCCCACAATGCAAAAAGGAGCTTCGTTGACCAATCCTGAGAAGTCTCAACCACCCTCCACAAAATCCTCTTAATATTCTTATTCGTAGCCTCTACCACTTCATTAGTCTGCAGCATGTACGCAGACAATCTGTGATGCTGGATACCGTACCACTGTAATAAAGTGTTAACATCTGCTCTGAAATGTACTCATCTGCCTGAAATCGGCTCATGAGAGACTCCATAGCGAGAGATAATGTGTGATTTGATGAAACTAGCAACCCTAGATGATGTCAATCTCGCATATGAAGCGGCCTCCACCCACTTGGTGAAGTAATCGATGACAACCAAGATGAACTCATGACCACTGGAAGATTTTGGCGAAATCTTCCCAATAATGTTTATACCCCATACTAAAAATGGCCATGGTGAAGTCAGTGCATGTAACTCTAAAGGTGGCACGTGAATGAGGTTCTCATGTATCTGACACTTTGGACATCTCTGAACAAACCGACAACAATCTATCTCCATAGTCAACTAGAAATGTCCGGTCCTCATTATCTTACGAGCTAACATATGTCCTCTCATATGTGGTCCACAGACTCCTGCATGAAACTCTCTCATCATTCAAATTTCAAAGACGCGGTCTAAGCACAATAGCACATCCCATCAACAGATCGTCTGTACAATATTTCTTCACATATCACAAACCGAGTAGGCAACTGTCTCAATGCTCTATTATTCTTGGCCGTGGCGGCCTCAGGATATGCACCAAGTCTCAGAAACTAGTATATGTCATGGTACCAAGGTAAGCCATCATCAAACTCTACCTCACCAATCAAACAACAATAGGTAGGAATAGATCTCGACTCAATTAGTAAAGGGCAAATAATACCCTCGACATGAATATCAATCATGGAAGCTAGAGTAGCCAAGGCATCAGCAAACTGGTTCTACGCTCTAGGCAGATGTGTATATCTCAAATCATCGAATCTCTAAACTAGTAGCTCCAAGTATGCATGGTAAGGCCTAAGCTTCATATCCCTAGTCTTCCACTCGTCCTGAATATGTCTTAATACCAGATTGGAGTCACCAAACACCTCCATTTGTCTAATCCCAAGCTTCACAGTTGTCTTTAATCCTAAGATACAAGCCCTATACTCAACAATATTGTTCGTGATAGGATGTCGATCCAAGAATGCCAAATGAAACAGATCTAGGAATGTGATTGTCACGAGGGGATATCAACAAGACACCTATCCTGTATCTAGAATGGTTAGTCGTACCATCAAAGTACATACGCCAACCTGACAAACTAGTCATAGTAGCAACATCCTCATCTGGGAAATCATCATCAATAGCTCTACCATCGGAAACCGGTAATGAGGCTAGGTGATCTGTAACGATGCTCCATCTGATGGACTTTTGAGTGACATAATGGATGTCAAAATCAGTCAAAAGTACCAGTCATCTCATGAGGTGACCCACCAAAGCGGGCTTGTCAAACAAATATCTCAGAGGATCTAGAGGGATATCAAGTGCACTAAGTACTTGGTCATGTAATGTCTCAGTCTGCGGGTGGCCCAAACCAATGCCAAACAGTAGTGCTCAATCATGACATACCTCGTCTCATAATCTAGTATCCTCTTACTCAAATAATAAATGGCTCGGTCTTTGCCCGAATCATCAAGCTGAGCTAACATGCATCCCAAAGCCACGTCTAAAACTGACAAGTATAGGAGCAAAGGACGGCTTGGTGTAAGAGGCACCAAGACTGGAGGCGACAACAAGTACTCTCTAATCCTCTCAAATTCACGCTGACACTGATCGTCCCAAATAGTAGGTTGACTCTTCCTCAAGAGTCGGAAAATGGGCATACAGATGTCCGACAATCTGGCAATGAATCCACTGATGCACTGAAGTCTACCCAAGAAGCCTTTGATATCTCTCTTGGTCCCCGGTGCAGGCATGTCAAGGATGGCTCTGATCTTATCTGGATCCGCCTCTATGCCCCTCTCACTAACCATGTATCCCAAGAGCTTCCCAGAAGTCACTTTGAAAGTGCACTTCTTAGGATTCAGTCTCAATCTGAACTGCCTGATCCTCTTAAAGAATCTCTCTAAAGCTACTAGGTGATCTAACTTATCTCGGGATTTCATTATCATATAGTCTACATAAACCTCGACATCTCGATGCATCATGTCATAGAATAGAGTGGTCGTTGCTCTCTAATAGGTAGCTCATGTACTCTTCAACCCGAATGGCATGACTCGGTAGCAATAAGTACCCCACTCGGTAATGAATGACGTCTTCTCCATGTCCTCTAGAGCCATAAGGATCTAACTGTACCCGAAAAAATACGTCCAAAGGACAACATCAAATGACCTGTTGTACTGTCAACTAGCATATCGATGTGTGGGAGAGGAAAATCATCCTTAGGACTGACTTTGTTGAGATCTTGGAAATCAACACAAACTTTCATTTTGTCGTCTTTTTTGGGAATAGGGATGACGTTGGCTAGCCACTCAGGGTACTCGACCATTGATAAAAATCCCACATTGAGCTACTTCTGAATCTCTTCCTTTTCTGCAAGCTTCAATGAGAGCAATAGTTTTAACTTTTTCTTAACCGGTCTGGCATGGGATAGAAGTGGCAAACGATGCTGGACAATAGATGGATTGAGACCTAGCATGTCCTCATAAGACCATGCGAAAATGTTCAAATACAATTTGAGCAACTAGATGAGACAGTCACTCTCATTTGTAGATAAATCCGATCCGATCTTCAACTCACTAAGCTGATTTGTTGTGCCGAAATCAACAACCTTTGTGTGCTCTGTAGCAGGTGAAACTCTCTGATCAATGGGGTCCAAATCAGAAGCAGATGACGAGTCATCATCTGAATCATGTCGTGCAATGTCATCGTCTATATCTAATATTTGTGATGTGGGTGAGGAGTATACAAATAAAGTGATATCATAAAAAATAAGCAGATACTCGAAAACGCTCAAATCCATAAATGAAAAGTCATGAACATTGTCAGAACGGGAGATAAATCCCGATAAAACATCAAATGAAAAAGGTAGGTTCACAAAGTCAGACGCTCCCTCAACTGGGCCAACATGGCCATCAAACAAATCAGCAACTACTATAACATCCTCTGTAACCTCTAGAGCAGGAGCAATCTGGATCTCCTCAGCAATCTCGATGACAGACACCCTGAAGAGATCAAATGGTGAAGCGAACTCAGGATGAACTATCTCCTCGATCTGGCTCATACTCATCGTGAGCATCTCATCAATGTACTCATCTTGTGGAACAACTCCATCCACTATGTCTCCGATTTCAGAAAATATCCCGTGTTCATCGATCTCATCCTGAAAATAGAGCGTCATAAGGCTCATATGATCTAAAGATGATGGGGCGGCCAACGCAGATGTCGAAGTGCTTGGAGCTCCATCACTTAACTGTAGCCAATGGATAAGACGCTGAATCTCGACTTCCTGAACAGTACTGAGTCCTCTAATGATCCCATCTGAAGGCATCTGTGACTCTGACACCCTCACAAAGTAGTCCGTCAAGCTCATGGTCTATGGATGAACAGGATAATCAAAATGTGTGTGAGCCAATCGGGTTATCACCCTCTCCTTGCGCAATCGCGCCATATATTGATAATCAGCCTCAGTGGGGATGAACCCAAGTCCGAATGGTATATCCTGATCTGGGATAGCCATGAACTCACTAGGCCCGTATTGACGCCACTCCAACCCCATGCCAGGTAAATAAGACATGCTTCTCATCATGTTGAGTACCACTGTACTACCATACTAGTCAAACAACATAGCCACAAAGTCTCGGTGAAAATCCTCCATCTCCAGGGTCTGCACCTCGTCGAATGTGAACCCAGTTAGAAATAGGTCATCATCACTGTGACTAATCTGAAGCATTGGCTTAGCATAAATAAACATATCTCCCACATACTACACTGTGACGACTTGGCCATCATGAATGAACTTCACCTTTTGATGAAGAGAATAAGGAATGACCTCAGCTCTGTGAATCCAAGGTCAGCCCAATAGCAAGTTAAATGATGTAGGAATTCTCAAAACCAGGAACAAAGTAACAAATGTAGTCAGACCTATCAGCAGCTCAATCTCTAAAGTGCTCATGACCTCCCTCCGAGTGTTATCATATGCTCGGACTGTCTGAGTGGAGGGACCAAAGTCAGAGGGCGCATAGCTGAGGGCGATGGCAGTGGCCAGAGGATAGACATTCAAGGCCGAGCCATTGTCTAAAAGGACAGATAGGACTCGACGACCTGAACAACTGATTGATATATATAGTGGATGTGTATGGTCTGAACCTTCTAGTGGCAAGTCGTCATCAGAGAAAACTATGCAAATGGCTTTGCCAGCCGTCACCATGTGACTCAACCCTTCAGAGTGGTGGTAGTCTCGACTCTGATCTGGCTCAGGACTCGAATCAATGCATCTCTATGAGTGCTGGAAGATGCCAGCAAGCTTCAAATGGAAATATGAGCCTATATGCTCTGTAACCGCCTCAGAATCTCGTCATCCTCCATTTTGACCTTCTCATGGGATGAGGCCCTCTCCAAGGGTCTAGCGGCTGTAGGGAGCTACTGTCGTACCACCCTACTCCCACGAATAACATTTTGTATATCAGGAATGTGAACATCATCAACATATGGAGTTTGAACCTTCTCAACATCCAGAATCAAGACAAACGACGTTTGAGCATTGTAATATGGGAAAGTCAATGGCACAACAATGGTCGTCTATACTAACGCTGCCTCAGGAACTAGTTTGAATGGTGTTGGCGTCTGAAGGCCCAAAGTCACTCGACCTATCTCATAAATCCCATCAAATGCTATGGGCTTTGGCTTAGAATCATCCCAACTCAGCATGTGGATGTGGTCGTCAAGCTTAACGAAGTCCAGGAAATGTATACCATCAATCGGATGGGGAACTGTGTGTGTAGTGTGACCCGATAATAGGTTTGTGGTTACACTCGGCTAACCCAAGTGAACCAAACCCTAATAAATCAAATCCTGGATAGCATGTCTCAAAGCAGCATAACGATCTGTCTCATGTCCTGGCCCCTAATGATATGCGCAGTATAAATCCATCTTGAACTAATGCGGGACAGGCTGAGGCAATGGTTTGGGTGTGAGAGCCATCAACATTTTAGCCTTTGTGAGTTTCCGAAGAGCCTGACTCAACGGCATACCCAACTGTGAAAACTATCTTTACGTCCTCAAAGCAAAAGGAGTAGAGGTCTGTTAAGCTCTGGGTTTAGGATAGGATGTTGTAGGTCTCGTAGCAAACTATGTCATATAGCATGGATGGCCTGTGGCAGAATATGAAACATGAGGTCTCTCGGTGCCCTGCGTGGCATAGTAAGGCAATACTAGTGTACGAGGCATGTAAGCCTGATCATAGGTCTGATGAGGCGCTCGTGAGCTATACTGCTGAGGTGCATAAGAAGAATGAGTCCTAGTGAGTTATGGAACAGGATGATGACGCCTGGAAGGCCTCTAACTGGTAGAACTGATAGCACTCACATCAATTGATTTCTGGATGGTTTCTTCCCCTTAACATCAGTAGGGGAAGAATCTGTCCATAGACCTCTAGAAATACCGTTCCTTAACATTATATAGGGCAAAAACCAGAAAGCCAAAGTTTGTAAAGGGTACCCCGACCACATGTCTAGCAATCCTGGGTTGTAGACTCCTCATAACCATTTGTATCTGATCCTTCTCTGATGGCCTATCAATAATCTTAGCTATCTTCCCGTGCCGACGAGAGATGAACGAAGAAACGGACTCATCTGATCTCTGTCTCAGAACCTCAAGCTCTCTCCTCGATACATCTACGACAGTATTAAACGAAAACTATCGCAAAAACTCCTGGGCCAAGTCATCCCATGTCCTACGTTGCGAGGACTTCAAAGACGCGAACCAACATTTGGCTGCTCCACTCAAAGATAATGGGAATAAGGTGATCATCTATGACTTGTCCAATCTATGACTTGTCCAACCTATGGGCCCTCATTACTGTGTTGTAGAGTCGGAAGTGAATGCGAGGGTAACCAATGCCCGTGTACCTCTCAATGTCAGGCATCCTAAACTTGGCCAGTAAACTGGCCACTAGCATACCCTCAAGATCATCCCAAACAACTGAACTATCAGATACTCTCAACTGTCTCATAAGCTGCTCGATACGGTCCATACGTGTGTGAACATCATCAATGATCGTGGTCTAAACTACTGCAGGTGGGGCAACCTCAGAATGACCATGCAACAGATAAGATGAGGCCTAAGGCACTGTCAGAACATGTGGTGGCGGTGGAGGTGGCAACGAGTCATAAGGTGTCTCATCCTGAAATACGGGCGGTCTACTCTACTGACTACCTATCTTTTGTCTGAGACTTGCCAAGGCCTCCTGAATAGAAGCCATGGCGGTTGTGAACTGATCAACCGTGACAACCTGTTGATTCATGTCTGATATCTCTGAAAATCGGACTAATCTCCCCTCTACTCTGACCCAAGATGGTAAATCCAAACTGAGAACAAAGCATCGATCCTGGAACATGAGAAACGAAATAAGAGTACGTCATAGGGAAAACACAAAAGAAATGTTAATCTGAAATGAAACGAGCAAGACATTAAAGTGTAGACGAACTGTTCGACCGTAACTCAAACTCGTACTGATCTCGGTGCACTCTCAACTGGAGAGTAAAAAGGGGAATACTAAATCCAAACTGTGACCAAAGAGACTCTGAAGGCCCTTAGATGCACCCACATATAATAAGAGAGTCCTAATCGAAGGATCTATGACTCAACCTACAAGGTCAAGGTGACTCTAAAAGGATAAGGATGGACTTTAAAATATCCCTAGTAGAAGCGATCATACCCTCCGACAGTACGCAACCCTCTACACGCCTCCGAAGAGATGGGGTGCTTCCATGCAAAGTGGTCATCACCTCCACACATGCACTACCTCGACATCCTAAGGGGTTTCCTATGGTGAAACCTCTCAAAACTCTCAACACTCAATAGTCAACTAAAGTGCACAGTGAGCGGTGTAGGTGCATCTGAAAACCCTATGAATTTAAAACAGAAAGAGGAAACATACTGGTGGCACAAATATTCATGAAACCTAGCTCCGAGCTATATAGGTCTTCAATGATCGGACTCTAATCACCATCGATATGTCAATCTCCTCCAGCATACTCCCGAACATCGATATAGCCCGTCACTAGACCCTACTCCTAATATCTAACTTGGTTAGAGAAGCAAGTACACACAAGGCCTTACACTTACAAAAATAAGAGCCGAAATGAAAAAAATGATCGAAACCAAAGGATTGGAGGTAAAAGGGATAGATGTGTGGCCCACACAGATAAGCGACATGCAATCATACAAGAAAAGAGCATTCATGCACCATACAATCAAGCAAAGTACAGATATATCACTCATGTCCACAAGCAAACTATGACAATCAAGATGAATAGCGATACAAGCATCATGCTCAAAGACGATCAAGATAATACACAAACCAGATAATCAACACATCTAGTCAAATGATATACAACAGTGAATCTATACATGCGAGGTGATCAGAACAATCATGACAAAATCAAAGTCACTATGCTAAGACAGGTAAGATAATCAATCAATACAATCAACGTGTCAATGTCCCAAATGGATATAGCAATGAAACATAGAAAAAATCACTACATCAGAACCCTCAACCAAGATAATCAATCAATATGTCAATGTCCTAAATGAACACAATAACCAAGCATGCATCAAGGATAATGATATCAAGAGCTCTCAACTTGTAATCAATAGTCAAGCGAATCGAAGCACAAAGAGAGATAGGTACCTACTGATCGACCAATCAAACGCCACATTTGCCTTATCTTAAGTTCAAGCTTGACCCACTGGTGATTCCCTAGTAGAGTCGCCAATTTGTGGACCCCGTATTTCGGTTCATGTGCTTTCACTCATTGGCGAACTCGTTTTTTATTTGAAAAATGATTTATTGTTTAGAAAATGACTTGGAGTCGCCACTTATTTTTGTTTTATTTTTAAAGGGTAAACAAAATAAGAAAGAAAACCCTAAGTGTGACTCCCTGTTTGGAAAAGACAATTTATGAGAAATCAAATACGGGTTCGAGGGTCATGTTACTTATCGGAAAGGTATGGTAAAAACCATAGCACCCCTCTAAGTCCCTAAAAATGGGTCTCTACTAAATAAGGTAAGACATATGCGGCAATTGATGAGGAAATCAATGGATACCGATGAAATAATCAAATAATAAAGTGAATCATGCATCAGAATAAGCGAAGTGGGAATGAGATCATACCTTAGCAGCAATTAATAGTGCGCTATCATAGAAATAAGGTTAGATCAAGTATAAAATCATCACATGCATATCAAAAAGCAAGGCAAAGATCAAGCAATACTCATTAAGCATAACAACTAACAATAAGAAAATGAAACTCATATGTAGGGCCCCCCACCAAAGCCCAATTTATTTTGCATGAATTAATATCACAAATTCCATTATTTTGGAATTATGAAAAATTCATTCATGATTATTAAAAAAAATCAAGGAAAACGAAAAATTATTTGAAAATCAAAGAAAATTCTTGAATTAAAAAAATATTTGAAAAATGGAGTGGAATTAAAACTATTTGAAAGAAAACTGGAGTTTTGAAATTTATTTGAAAATTGAAGTCTCGAAAATTATTTGAAAATTGGGATTTTGAAAATTAAATTTAAGAATTGGAATTTTGAAAATTAAATTTAAGAATTAGAATTTTACAAATTAAATTTTGAAAGAAATTAGAAATTTAAAAATTATTTAAAGATGGAATTTTTAAGAATAAATAAATAGAATAATGATAATAACGAAAATAATAATGATTAAATAAATACACATGAAAATTGGAATTTTTGAAATTGGAAACTAAATTTGGAAATAGGAATTTTGAAGAATTATTTAAAGATGGAAGTTTTTGGAATTTTGGAAATTAGAGATTGAATATGGAAGTCGTAATTTTGAAGAATTATCTAAAGATGGAATTTTAAAAATAAATAAATAAATAATAATGATTAAATAAATAAATGTGAAAATTGGAATTTTGGAAATTGGAAATTGAATTTGGAAATCAGGATTTTGAAGAATTATTTAAAGATGGAATTTTAAAAATAAAAAATAAAATAATAATAATAATAACGAAAATAATAATGAGTAAATAAATAAGTGTGCAAATTGAAATTTTGAAAATTGGGAATTAGAATTTAGGACCTAAAAAAAATTCTAAAGATGAAAGATTGTGGAGTTGAATTATTTGGAAACTGGATTTTCAAAAATCAAATTTTTAAAGTCCGTGGGCTTTGAAAATGGGCCAAGGAGGGTGGCTATGCAAACTGGAATTGTGCACGTGGGCTCGATCATAGTTGGACTCAACCTCTCTCAAAGAGCCCATAATACTACCCCAACAAGCCATCTAAAGGAATGTTGTTGCACCATGTGATGATTTTCAGCAATTCCTCTAGTGTTTCGTGCCCACCTCCATATACATGGTCAAACCTCCTTCCACCATACCAATCTTACTCTTCAGCTTATCTCAAACCTCCAATTCAATATTCTTCCCTTCAATCAGTCTCACGTTTTCATTTTTGGACACTTGAACCCGACTTGGAGTACATCGCTCGCATCGTCTCCTTCATCATATCACACTTCAACTCCACTTTCTCTTCATAGATGGCATCTGCATTTTTCAACGTCGACACTGTGCCATCTTCACTATCACAACTGGAACCCGAATTCGAATCATAATCCAAATCCAAAGACGTAGAAGGACGTTCTTGGTCCCTTTGCATACTCCGATGACTTGACTCATCCTTGTTCATCATAAGCAAGGGAGACGACATCACAGTATGACATAATGTACCCATCAAAGCCCCACTATCAATCTCAAGCCAAACGTTCTAAAATATAAAGATCGTGACACCATAACTGGTGTTCCGAGAAGTCCATCATCATCACTTGCTTTGTGGTTAGCAGTGACAAACGGAGTCATGGTCATCGACAATGATTGCCTTCGTGCAAGACTTGTCGAAGCATGTGTTCTCCAGAGACCCCGGATCACAGGTGTTGAGAGTCACTTGCTGGCTATCAAGGTCGAAAGTGGCGCCATCGATGACGCTCTGGTCTTGGCTACTCTAGTCGTGGGTGGAATAATTCAAAAAGCAGGTAAAGGATGAGCTAAAAATGGTGGGTAAGGTGATGGGTTCGATGGGTATGAAGGTTAGGATATGGTGATTTGTAGGATGAGGACTTGTGGTGGAATGACAATTGGAGGTATGAGTATGGAAATGGGTGTGATGGATGACAGTGGGTATGAAGGGTATTGGTCTTGTTCATGGGTGATTCATTTGCATGGAAGTGTCTTGAACACAGATTGCATATTGTTCCATCTCTACCTGTAAAGGCCTCCTGGAGTACATTATAAACAGAAACTCCATTTTCTTGCAACACAGATGGGTTCAAGAAACAAAAGTAAAATCAAATAGAGCATATATGCACACAAATAGATTCAGCAAAACAAACCAGTAATCCTTGATGCCCAAACCAATCAATAAAATCACACCTAGGAATTTGTAGAAAAGGGTAGTAGAATCACGTGAAAATGAGGAAATGTGAAGTTTACAAAGGCCTTACCTGGAAGTCTCCTCCCCAAGCATAGCTTTCCCGTCTCCCCCAGGCTATCTCTATCTCTCTGTAACAGCAACGGGAAGATCACCTCCTCTCTATAACCCCCTACCAAAAATATCTCTCTCCTCTCCCAACTTGCAGCTTACGCTCCTCTATATTTTCTAGAAAATATCTTCCTCCAAAGCAACAACCTGCTTCATTACTCCTTGTTTAGGGAGGATGTCATCACATTCAACCACCACCATGGTGAGCCATGTTTTTTTTTTTTTTTTTTTTGGCCACATGTCCATGTAGCTAGCTCTTCTAGAAAGAGGTCCCCCCACTTCAAAAGAAGATCTTTAACTCTTTCGGGTGGCCATGAAATACCCTTTGATGCAAATTATAAAAGCAAAAATAATAATATATATAAAAAAAAACAACTAGGACTTAGTCTGCAAAAAGGGGTTTACACTGGGCCAGTGTGGTCTGTTAACATGCCTACCTTTTAAATATAGGTCCACTTAGCCGCATCACCCAGCGTGTCAATAGTGAAACACAAATTGACCCAAATAAATTTCCCAACTCAATCCACTTCCTACAATTCTTTCAAAAAATACCTAAATGATTTAACATAAGAATAACAACATAATAATTTTAAGAAACATAACCTCTTAAAATAATTTAGAAATAATTAATATTAAAAAAGGTTCACCTTCCACTATGGCATCAAAATCAACCCCTTCTCAAACTCAAATGTTATATTTGATTAGTGGGAGAGGGAGAGGATATGTATATTTTACAATATTATATTTAATAAAATATTATATTTAATAAATATGAGACTCTTGAGGATATGTTATATTATGTTATTTAATATACTCAAATAATTTGCATATATTATACAAAAATTTTACACATAAATAAATTAATTTTTTTAATTTTATAAAATAATTAATAAAAAGAATAAATTTATGATAAATGTGATATATTTCTTAGTTTAACATTAATATATTTGAGGTAAAAGGAATATAGAAAAACCAAAAATAAAACATCTCACTACTATTTTATTAGGGTTTTTTTTAACTTGTACGGCTATTTTAAAAAATAATTCTTAAAAAATGGTACTTTGAAAAATAATTGTTAAAATATGGTACTTTGAAAAATAATTCCAAATCTACAACACTTTTTGTCACTTTGAAAGGTATTTCTTGAAGAGACACCTTCTATATTTTTCATATCAACCATAAATGTAAAAAAAAAAATTGAATTTACACTAAAGGTGTCTCTTGAAGAGACACCTTTCATAATTCCATAAAATTGAATTTATGTTAAATGTGTCTTTTCAAAAGACACTTTTTCATAATTTTTTTATTAATCATACACGTTAAAAAAATTGAATTTATACTAAAGAAATATCATTTCCACGATACCATAAAATCAAATTAATACTAAAAGTGTCTCTAGAAGAGACATCTTTGATAATTTTCATATCAATCACACAGTGAAAAAAAAATTAAATTTATATTGAAGGAGTCTATACAATTCCACAAAATTGAATTTATACTAAATGTGTCTTTTGAAGAAACACTTTCTACAATTTTTATATTAATCACCTATCAAAAAATTGAATTTATACTAAAAGTATCTCTTAAAGGAAAATATTTCAATATAAATTTAATTTTATGAAATTGTGGAATGTGTCTTTTGAAAATACATTTTTAGTATAAATTCAATTATTTCAATGGATGACTGATACAAGAATTGTTGAAGGTGTCTTTTCAAGAGACACCTTTAATATAAATTTAATTTTATGAAATTGTAGAAAGTGTGTATTAAGAAGACATCTTTAGTATAAATTCAACTTTTTTTTATTATGCAATTGATATGAAAACTGTGAAAATGTCTATTTAAAAGACACTTTTAATATAAATTCGATTTTGTAGAATTATAAAAGGTGTCTCTTGAAGAGACACTTTTAATGTAAATTCAAATTTTTTTAACGTGTGTTATTGATATAAAAATTATGGAAGGTGTCTCTTGAAGAGACACTTTCAATGTAAATTCAATTTTTTTGAACGTGTATCATTTATATAAAAATAATGTAAAGTGTCTTTTTAAGAGATACCTTTAAAAGTGATAAAAAAAATGCCGTAGATTTGAAAATAATTTTCATTGTACTGTATTTTAAAATTTTAATTTTAAATTCACCATATAATTATCAAAAATCCTATTTTATCATATGTTATGGTATCTCAAACCTCTTTACGTTAGAAAGGACGTCTTAAAGTCCAAAAACAAATGGTGTTTATCTTGGGATCTCCTTTCTTTTGACTTTCATCATGCTAAGATGAAGATAGAGAATCAAGAACCATTGCAAAACAAAAATCAGTGCTAGTAATAAAATAATTGAATCGGAATTCATCTTTTCCATCATTACTCTTATATTATTTATTGCATGGATTATTATTATTATTATTATGATTAATTAGAATATTTTCAAAAATATGATCAAACATAAAATTTTCTTTCCCTCAAATTTTAATTGGAATTTAAAATAATTACATGTAAGATACTTACATGCAATATATATTCGATCCAAGTATCCAAACATTTGCAACATGAATCAAATCTAGAAAAGACTTAGAATCGTCTACTTACCTCCAACCATTGTTTTTGAATTGTAGTTGGTGAAGTCTCGGATTTTCCAAACTCTAATCTCACCTTTTTTAGATGGTATATTTCTGAAGATAAAAACTGCAGAGAGAGACAAGTTCGGGACCATAAGAGATTTATATAACTATGGTTTCCCATCATACCACGCTTTTTCTGATTTGCCACCATGTTGAGCAGTTTGTAGAACATGCTCCTTAACCGTAGGGAACTGAGATGACTGGTGGAGGACGTGATTAAGTGTTGGACCACTTTAGGGTGGTGACCACTTCAGAGTGGTGAACGTGTAGCTGGTAACATTATATCCTTTTTTTAAAAAAAAATTAATTTATTATTTTTATCATTTTGAGTCACTTAGGGTCACGAATTACTGTTATGATTGAATTGTGGTTAAAATAAGAAAGAAAAATTATTTATTTTCCAACCCATCTCTTGTAACACCAAATAAAGGAAAGAATTTCTTCATTTCAATTCGCTTTTATACCAAATTTCCTTAATTGAAATCCATTCAATTCATTTCCAAGTTTATTAATTGGAGTATTTTCCTTTTGGGTTTAGCCCCAAACATAGTTTTACGTCCAGTAACTATTTGTATTATTTAATTTTATATTATATTATCTTCCTGTTTGGAAACTATTATTGAGTTTTTTAATATTTGAAATAGAAAATAGATTTTTAAATCTAAAAACAAACTTGATAAAGATTTTGTAGAAAATAGTTTTTTAAAAGTTTGTTTCATAAACAAGTTATTTTTTAGATGGTTTAAATTATTTTTTATAGAATGTTATGAAAAAACATGAAAAATATTTTTAAAAACTTTTGTATCATGCTTAGTATAAGTTAATAAAACCATTTTAATATTTGAGTTCTCAAATAATTTTGTTCCTAAAAATAATTGAGAAATATTGAAAAAAAAATGTTATAGAAAAACAATTTGAGAGTTGCTTTTCTGAACACTATTTGACAAGTCCAATACTTTTCTTTTTATATTGTTACTTATAAAAAAATCAATTTTTAGTAGTTGGAAATTATTATAAATTTAAAATATATTTATTTTTTTTTCTTTTACTTCATTTAAAAGAATTTATCCCACATCAAGCAGAACCAAAATATATTTTTATTTAACACTTAATCTCATTGCAATATTCCTTTAATATTTAATCTCATTGTAAGATGTGTTAATTTCTTAAGCATTACAAAATTAGTAAATTACAATGATTTTAGGACGTGGAAGCTAGTCCAATTAAAAATGCTAGTGATTAATAATAAGTCAAATAATTATAATAATAATAATAATATGAGAGATTAGTTAATGCTTAAGCTAATCTTGACATGGAGACTAGAGGTATGAATTATTAGAAAAAACTAATTCTTCCCATTCTTACATTTACATAAAAGTGTAATCCAATATTAGAGGTATACAACAATTAAAAATATGACGAATTCTCTAAAAAATTGTGTTATATATATATGAGTAAATACATAAGTTGAAAATTTTATTTTCATATTTGAGTTATCAAATAATTTTTTTTATAAAAATAATTGAGAAATTTTTTAAAAAACTATTATAAAAGGACTATTTGAGAACTGTATTGTTAAATGATTTTTATATTTTTCTTCTTAATTTTTTTTTTCATTTATAAAATTTAAAACTTATTATTGTTTTCCAACTTTAAAACTTAATAATAAAATTTAATAACAAATTTTTATTTATCAAAAACGTTTTAAACTATGAAATCTTTTCTTGGAGATATATATATATATATATTATGAATGTATCTTTATTTTCAATTAGTAAAATTAAATGACAAAATTAAAGACGTTAAAAATAAAAGGGAAGTATATCTCAACTTACATCAATTAAGAGGAGATACATTAAGCAAATGAAGAATAAAAATGATTAATAATAAAATAAATAATGTATAAATTAGTATTATGTGTTAATGATTTATGTTGTTAGAGTGGGGCAAAGATTTTCATTTTTTTTTAAATACATCTCACTGTAGTATAGATATTTTTTGTATAAGAGTTTTTAAATTGTAATATGGATTTTTTTAGTAAGCTGCTTTTTTTTTTTTTTTTGCATATATATAGTTGTTTTTTTTCAGTAATATTTTGTTATCTCAGTAATTCAAAAGAAATAAAAATTATTTATCCCACATCGCTTCAAAACTAAAAATATTATATATATTTAATAAAAATTTGATTTTCTTAAAAAAAAATGAAGTAAAGTCAATGCGTCTAATTCTAGATAGGAAGCATTAATTTATCTTGGAGTGCCTAATTCTAGATACGCGGCATTAATTTATCTAATTCTGCTGCTTCATATGGTTTCATATATTAATCCTTTTAATTTATCTTGGAGTGCCTAATTCTAGATACATGACATTAATTTATCTAATTCTGCTGCTTCATATGGTTTCATATATTAATCCTTTTAATTTATCTAATCCTTAGCATTCTGACGCAAGCTTCATATGTTTCATATATTAATCCTTTTAATTTATCTAATGGTTTCATATATTAATCCTTTTATTTCCATTTACGTTGGAACAATTATTGTTGGTAAAAATCTTAGGACGGAGGCTTTTAGGCCCATTCAACTCCTCTCTGGCACAATTGCCCCAATCTTACTTTTATTGATTTTAGTTCCAAATTTTGGATTGTTGCTGCTTGTTTTATGGGTCTTCCTTCCAGCAAAGATGGCATGGGACTACTTACCGCAACTATATCATTATCTTCTTTCCCAAGGAGGTGGTCGAGTATCCAACTTATTTGCCATACTCTTGACTCTTAATTCCACATCTGTATTAGAATCACAAGATGATCTAGCTTAGACTCAATTTCTCCCATTTGAATACCAGGTTTGATGCTTAAAACACTCCAACCACTTTGATAGCAGATTTTTTTCATATTTGTTTGGCACTTTTAGACTTGCAGTGTGAATTTTCAAGTTGTATGAATAAGATAGAACTGAACTCATATTTATTGATATTCAAGAATGTGTAAGTTACATAAATGTTTTAGTTAGAATATATACATCATCCTATATGATGTATACAACAAAATTTAGTCCTGAATGTTGGTGGCAAAATTTCCCTGCTACAGTAATTGGCAATCAGCAACGAAACCTCGGTCAACGCATAATATCATTCCTTCCTTCTTCCTGAAAAAAGGCGTCCGGATGGGATGTCCGGACGCACCCTCCGACGGTTTTGTTAGCCATGGCTCAAGAGATCAAGCTTTCTGGTTGTTTTCAGGGATAATCAGTCTTACCTTCCTCTTTGTGTGAAGCCTCTTTTATATAGTGTCAGAAAGTATGGCACCGCTTGGCTAATGGGTTCCATTGTCATGATTGTGGCCCATAGGCAAAGCAATCATGACATTTCTGGTGTCAGAAGGCGGTTGTTAGGAAGGTATTTAGGCGGTGGACGTCGCCGCACTTTATGACTTTTTAAATATCGGGAGTGTGTCAGGAAACCTAAGAAGATTTGGGAATGTCTTGTCGAACGTATCTTGCATTAATGATGAGTGACAGTTCAGTGGACTTGGTTGTCAGTGTTGTCAGAGTTATCTTCTTGATATGCGGGCGGAAGTGGATCCGACGAATCCGTGAATACCTAACGAGCTATGCTATTCGGGTATGCTATTACTAGAGTAGCCGGACATGTCTATCCGGGGAAGTTGAATCGTCTTCTTTCTCCATCCGGTGGGAGATGCCGGATGTGATATACTTGGAGAAGGTGGAACGTCGTCCAGATCCGGGGAAGTTGAATCGTCTTCCTTCTTCATCCGGTGGGAGATGCCGGATGTGATATACTTGGAGAAGGTGGAACGTCGCCCAGATCCGGATATGAAATATCCGGCTAAGGTGGAATGTCAGCCGGATATAATGGCGGCTGCGAGACATCCCGGGTGGAACTAGCTATGCTACGTGTCGCAGGGGGATCGTCCGCGTGGCCAAAAGAGAGAGAGACACGTGGCACTTTTTAGTGGGGATCCCACAGTGCCCCCTTTTATACCGTTTGTCTGGCTTCGTCAAAAGAGGCGGGATAAAAATGTTACCTTTACACAATTTCTCTTTTATTTGGACGATGATGACACGTGGCGCTTTCTCGTTTGCGGGAGTTGGTGAGGCGCGCTGACTTTTTGAAAATTGTGCTAGACGGTATGTCACTTCAGAACTTGGTGCCATTATGTTTCCTGCCGTTTGGGGGGGGGGGGGGGGGTTTCGAGGCGTTGCTTTCATAAGTAGGGGCCCAGGACCATCTGTCGATACTTTTCATTCCCTTTCCAGACTCTTGAGTGCTCCCAGAAATTCTTTAAAACAAGCTCGAAGTCGTGATAACTGGTTTTCCAACTTTTTCCAGAAATCTTTGCAAGGTTTGCTATTCCACTCTTCTCTTCTCTTTCACCTTGTTGCTTGCGATGTTGCTTGTTTGTCCTTTTGAGGGGATAGATTGGGTTGGTAGAAGCGAATGATATATGTTGGTTTTTGTTAGGGTTTGAGGTTTGAAGAGGTCAGTGTTGGGCTGGAGGTTGACAAAGGGTTTCCAATGTATTTTGAGGGTTATTCATAGGTTTCTTTGAATGTGATGTTGTTGAGAAAATGGCTTTTCTGACGGGACTGAGTGGTGTCAATATAGTCTTCGAGTTAGGGTTTTTGGGTTTAGGGTTTTTGCAATGTGACACGCTTGGAATGCGCTTTGACTGGCGTTTTTCTTGTAATGCAGGTTTCACGTAATTCACGATGTCTTCAAAGAAGGGAAATGTGGTAATTGGTGCAGCCAAGCAAGGTAGTTCAAGCGGGCGAGTTAACCCTACTGATCTCCTAAACGAGAAGGAGTTTCGAGACTGTTTCAGTATTCCAAACGAAGTATCCGTCCGTCTGTTAGAGGGTGATGCCGTGTCGACTGACAAATCGGAGGATAATTCCATTTGCTTCTCTAAGGAGCAGTTTAACGCGGGTTTTCGCTTTCCGTTTCCCTCACTCTTCAAGCAGTTCCTTCACTATACACAAATTCCACCGGCTATGATCCACCCCAATATTATCCGGGTGCTGATGGGTTGCAGCATCCTGGATATGTTGTTTAACCTGGATTTGTCCTTGTTGGAGGTACTGTTTGTTTACTCCATCAAGAATGGAAAAAACGATATCTACAGTTTTGTTGCCAGTTTTCCATCACTTCAGCTGGTGACCGGCCTTCCTGATTCGACTAAGGGGGCCGCCACAGGACATGTGATTGTTGAGGGTGCATGGACGGGTTCGTCAGCGCATCCGGACAAGAAATTTACTCCCAATCGATCGTTGAAGCACCCAAGTAAGAATAAGTTGTCTCTTGCTTTTTTGTAGTTGCGAGCTTCATAAGATGATTAATCGGTTTTATTTTCTTGGGTGCAGGCAAGGAAAGAAGGAGGAAGCTGGTGGAGTGAGTAGAAAAAGCCTCATTCAACCGTTTGAACAAAATGTTTGAGATTACGGCAGATGAAAGAAATTGGGAAACACTTCTCTCCGCGCAAAATCTTTGTTCAGTTACTCGGGAGCCTCAGCCGTATGTACTCAATATCCTCCCCAAGCGGCTTCCCAAAGAGGTGGTGGTTGGAGAACATTTCGTTCTCAAAGACCTTCCTTTCTATGCGGAAGCGCGCGAGGCGGACGCCCAGGCTCTCCAGGCACTTCTTAGCGACCGGGAGGAAATGAGGCAGGAAGGAACTTTACAAAAGGCTCCCGGTGATAAACGTTCTGCGTCCTCTTCTCCTACTGGCGATCCAGCAAAAAAGAAGAAGAAGAAGACTCTGAATAAGGGAAAAGAAATAAATGTCCCAACTCCCCCGAAGGAGTTTGTACCACCCCCTATAGCTTATGAAAAGGAAGTAACAATAAAAGAGCCAGAAAACCCCCTCCCGCCTTCTATTTCAAGCGGCTCCGGTCATCTTGCGGGCCTGAACCTTTCGGGGACTTCATTGGCAACGGATGTTCGGATGGCACTTCTGACTGAGGAAGCGGCCTCCGTGTCCAGCCTGGCTCTCCTCACCCGGACGAGGACGCAACTGAGGCCTCTTGTGGTGAAACGTTGCCTCCTCCGGCGCCTCTAATGGAAGAAACAGTTCCTGAAGACCAAGGTTTGCCCCCTGGTGAACCAGGTCTCCGCGCTCTTGTACCGGTGAAGAAGGCACCAATGAAGAAGACATCCACGGGGAGGTTTCAACCGGCTCGCGACCTGACGTCTGGACTTAGCGGAAGGCTTCAGGATCGTCTTGAGGAAACCATTGAGGTCAGTTGCTCATCCGCCCAGGAGGTTCATCCGACGGAGAGCGAGATAGTGATGGCAGAAAGAAGTCCAACTGACCCGGTTCCGGTTATGGAGGAGGGTTCGCCTGAAGAGACCCATCCGAAAATCCAGCCGGCCGCGATCGTTGAAGGTCCGGTTCTGAGGGATGAGCCACACCATAACATCCCGTCAGAGGGGCGTCCGGTTGATGATGCAACTTGCACTTCCGCCAGCTCTTTCAGCAGCTATGCGGAGTTGCAAGAGATGCTGAAACAAATTCCCTTTGGCTCAGAGGTTACTTTGCCTTCGGTAAAGATGTTCGAAGCGGCGGAAACGGTATAGCTCATCTCTCCTGAGTTTTGGTTTCATATTGATGTGTCTTTCATATGGCTGGTATTGAATTGATTGTTTGTGGGTTTTTTCTGCAACTGGTGAGCGGTATTCGCGGTATGGTTCAATATTGCGATCTCTTTACTGACTTGCTGCGGACTACTGATCATATGAAAGCCTTCGTCTCCCAACGCATGAGCAATGAAGATGAATTGCGCTCAAGATTAGAGCAGGCTGAATCCAGTTTATCCGCCACCCGGAGGGCTTCTGAAGAGAGTGTTGAGGCTTTGAAGAAGTCCCAGGACGATAATGAAGCTCTCCGGTTGGAGCTAGCAGAGGTAAAGAGCCTTGAGGAAGCTACAGACGCCCGCTTGCGCGATGCGGAGGATGAGGCAGCCCAGCTAATGAGGGAGGTGAGACAGTTTCGGACGGAAGCGGCAATTGAGAAAAAGCAAAGAGAAGACTTGCAGTTGTGTTTATCAACGCAAAAAGAAGAGTTAGAGGCTGAGTTTGCTGCGCAAAGGCAGGAACTCGAAGTTGAGTTTGCTGCGCAAATGGAGGAACTCGAGGTGGATTATCAGAAGCAGGTAGACGAGATGTACTTTTTTTGCTACCGTTGCTGCATGAAGAAACACGGTATCAAGCGGGATGTTCCCTCGATTCCTCCGGGTGAGGAGGAAAAGTTGCGCCGCAAGCCTTCCCAATGAGAGCTTTTCTTTTTATAACTTTTACTGCTACTTCTTTTTGTATCTGTAGTCCGGATGTCTTTTGTATAACATTTCACAATTATTAATGAAATATACTTATTCACATTGTCTTTCCATTTTTCTTTCATTGATAATATTGCTTCAAGTTGGCTGCATTCCAAGGACGAAGTAGAGGAGCTCCACTTAAGGTTCGCAAATGGTATGACCCATTTTCGTTGGCTTTTGACACCATATAAGGACCTTCCCAATTGGCTTGAAGTTTTCCGACTCTTTTCTCAGCCGTGTCTTCAAAAACTTTTCTAAGTACTAATGAACCTTCCTTGAAAATTCGAGGTCGCACCTTCCTGTTGTAGTACGCAGCCGCCTTTTGTTGATATGTGGCCATTCGGATGGATGCTGCCTCTCTAGCCTCATCCGCCCAATCCAAGTGCCTTGCAAGCTCGTCGTCTCCATTTCTTTGGCCTTAGATAGCAGTTCGGGTTGTTGGCATACCCACTTCAGTTGGGATGACAGCATCTATTCCGTATGCAAGGGCAAACAGAGTATTTCCTGTTGGCCTTCCGAGTGTGGTACGGTAGGCCCATAAGACGCCGGGTAGCTCTTCTACCCACTTTCCTTTGGCTTTTTCCAACCGTTTTTTCAACGCATTCAGTAAGGTTTTATTAGTTGCTTCCGCTTGACCGTTGCTATGAGGGTATTGCGGCGTGGAATACAAATTTTTGATGTGAAGTTCTGCGCAAAAACTTTTAAAGATAGAGCTATCAAACTGAGGGCCGTTGTCGGTTACAATTGCTTGAGGGATTCCAAATCGGCATACTATATTTTTCCAGACGAATCTTTTGACGTCCTTGTCCTTGATGCTTGCGTAGGCTTCAGCTTCTACCCACTTACTAAAATAGTCGATAGCAACAAGCAGAAACTTCTTCTGAGCAGGTGCAGTGGGTAAGGGTCTCATGATATCCATCCCCCATTGTGCGAAAGGCCAGGGGCTTGTCACTGAGTTTAACATCTCAGCGGGCATATGCGAGATTGGCGCATGTTTTTGGCATTTGTCGCACTTCCTGACATGGACCACTGCTTCCTACCTCATTGTAGGCCAATAATATCCTTGTGAATGTGCTCGGTGCGCTAGGGTTCTGCCCCCTGAGTGGTTCCCGCAAACGCCTTCGTGCAGTTCGGATAGAACATATTGGATTTCCGGCTGGATCAAGCACCTGAGGTACAGACCTCCGAAGGATCGCCTGTAGAGATCTCCTCCGATTAGGGTAAAGCGGGATGCTTATACCCGGACTTTGTGGGCGTGTTTGGGATTTTCAAGTAATGCCCCCGATTGTAAGTAAACCCTGATGTCGACAGCCCAGTCATTTTCCTTTGGGCTCACATTACAGACGTGTGATTCAGCAATGGTGGGAGTGACTTGAACATATATCGATAGCATTGTTGACTCTTTTATGGGAAATGATGCAGCTATTCCTGCCAAAGTGTCGGCCTGCACATTATCCCCCCTTGGGATTTTCTCGATGATCCATTCTTCCAGCCGATTGAGTGACTCTTGTATTTTTAATGAGTATTTAGCCATGCGCTCGTCCTTGGCCTCATATTTTTTTAGTATTTGCCCCACGACGAGCTGGGAGTCGTTGTGGATTTTGAGTTTTGAGGCGTTCAAAGTGGTTGCAAGGTTCAATCCGGATAGGATGGCTTCATATTTAGCCTCATTGTTTGAGGCGGGAAAATTCAGATGGATGGATTGCTCCAGTCGTTCTCCGGTTGGCGTTTTGAGAAGGAGTCCAACCCCTTATCCGGATGAGCGGGAGGCTCCATCAACATACAGAGACCACCAATTATCCGGAGTTGATTCTTTATCCGGGGTGCTTGCTTCGGGCAATTCTGTTATAAAATCTGTCATGACTTGCCTTTTCAGAGATAATCTGGGTTGATATCCTATTCCATATTCGCTCAACTCTATCGCCCATCGCAGCATCCTGCCTGTTATGTCAGGTTTATGAAGGATATTCCTGAGAGGTTGATTGGTGAGAATGGTTATGGGATGAGCTTGGAAATAGGGACGCAGTTTCTGAGCAGCCGTGCGCAGCGCTAGAGCAGTCTGCTCCATCCTTGAATATCTTGTTTTTGCGTCGGCAAGCGCTTTGCTAATGAAATATACGGGTTTTTGTTCTCGAGGTGACAAGGAACGGAGCAGGACTGCGCTCACAGCCCAATCGGTAACTGCTAGATACAGGTATAGTCTTTCCCCAGGTTGCGGACTGCTCAGAATGAGAGGTTGAGAAAGATACCGCTTGATTTCCTCAAATGCATTTTGGCAGTTTTGCGTCCATCCGAATTTATTAATATCTCTTAGTGTCAGGAAAAAGGGCTTCATCTTGTCTGTGAATCGAGCTATGAAACGTCCGAGAGCGATGAGTTTGCCAGTGAGGCGTTGTAGCTGCTTCTTGTTTGTTGGTGCAAGCATGTTGGCGACTGCTTTCACTTGATCTGGATTGATTTCGATTCCTCTTTGGGTAACCATGAACCCTAGGAACTTCCCTGAGCTTACTCCGAACGCGCATTTGGCTAGGTTAAGCTTCATGCCATACTTTCTCAATAAATGAAAATTTTCCTGTAAGTGCTAGGTGTGTTCGCCTCGGGTTTTGCTTTTGACTACCACATCGTCAATGTATACCTCAATAATATCGCCAATCAGCGGCTTGAAAATCTTGGTCATCAACCTCTGATATGTAGCACCAGTATTCTTGAGTCCGAATGGCATGACTCTATAGTAGTAGAGCCCATGAGGAGTTATGAATGAGGTTTTTTCTTCATCATCCGGAGCCATGGGGATTTGGTGGTATCCGGAGAAAGCGTCTAAAAAGGATAGCCTTTCATGCCCAGAGGTTGCATCCACTATTTGATCTATTCGCGGTAGTGGAAAACTGTCTTTGGGGCACGTGTCATTGAGATTGATGTAGTCTATGCACACCCGCCATTTTCCTCCCTTCTTCAGGACCACTACTACGTTTGCTAACCATTCTGGATACTCCACCTCCTTAATAAATCCGGCTTCCAATAATTTTTCCATTTCTTCCTGAATGACTTTCTGCCTGTCCGGATGGAATCGTCGGATTTTTTTTCGAACAGGCTTGGAGGTGGCTAATACGTTGAGCCGGTGAGAGGTGATGCTCGGAAGTATTCTAGGCATGTCCGAGTGGGCCCAAGCAAAAATATCTCGATTTTGTTGGAGCACTTTTTGAAGTTCAAATTTCTCAGCTGGCGGCAGGAGGGTACTAACGTATGTGAAGTGTTCACCTTCCTTTGATATCCGGATGGCTTCCAGCGGATCTGCTACCGGGGGATCTTTGTCTCCCGGATGCTGTAACTGCTATTGGTCAGAAGCAGTTGCTCCTTTGAAGGAATGTTCGCAGTCGGTACTGGGTCCGGCTTCGCGAGAGATCTGATAACATTGTCGAGCAGCAAGCTGGTTTCCGTAAAGATTAATTTGCCCATCTCGGGTAATGAAGCTGACCCTTTGATGATATGTGGATAGAATGACTTTCATTCCATGTAACCATGTACGTCCCAAGATGGCATTGAAAGGGGATAAATCCTCAACCACAGAAAACAGAACGTTTAGGACAACTGGCCCAGCATGAACCGGCAGTATTACATCTCCGAGCGAGGTTGTGGAAGAACCATTAAATCCGGACAGGGTTCTTCCGGGATTTTCTAAGCTGGAGGGTTCGAAGCCCATTCGTTTAATGATTGCCACCTGCAACAAGTCTGCGGAGCTGCCTGGGTCGATCAGGATTCTTTTCACGTCGTAGTCTCCCACCCCTACTGTTAGGACGAGAGCATCTCGGTGTGGTTGCAGCACTCGGGTTGGATCTATAGCGGGGAAAACGATAGTTCCATCTATGGGATGGGTGCTCCCATTGGCTAATCCTGGTCGGATGGAGCTCACGTGTTCTCAAACCGTAGCGCTCATAGCAGTCTCTGCCTTTTCCTTTTGGAACTGTACTCGTCATCCAAGAGTCCTCCGTATATATAGTTGATCATTGCCCTAACAGGAGTTGCTGGGGCGCGTGGGCCTCGATTACGGGGAGATTCTTCACCTTAAGGGACTGTTCGGATATATTGTTTCAAGTGTCCTGCCTTCAGGAGATCCTCCACCATGTAACGGAGGCTTATGCACGCTTCAGTTGTGTGCCCGTGATCTTTGTGATATTCACATCTTTTGTTGCGGTCCTTTTCTGAGGGGTTAGATCGTATTGGCACGGGCCACCTAAATCCGGGCAGATTGCGGATTATAGGAAGCAGTTTTTCATACGACTTGGTGAGAGGTGTTTGAACGAGTGGTGGGCGCCGCTCGTCTTGCCTCCGGTTGGATGACCTAGGATGGTTGGGTGTTTTGAAGCTTCTGGCGGCTTCGTTTTTAGTGGCCTGGTGATTACTACTCAAAAAGTGCTATTTGATAGCTTATAATTAATCCTTTTAAACACTTTTGAGTAGTAGTTAGAGCCTTTTAACCCAATTAGCATGTTAAGGCTCCTTGCAATCAATTATAATCAAATTGCCTTAAGTTTTGGTGTTTTGATAGCATTTTGACCACCAAAGCATTATGTAATTGAGGAGAGTTATATGGAATCCTTGGCAAGCAATGGGAAGCTAAGAGGAATGAAGAAGCCAAGCTTTGAAGCACTTTTTCCATAAGCAAAGTGGGAATGCAAGGAAAAGCAAAAGAGGAATCAGTCATGGAGCATTCTTGATGACAGTCACTGCAACCAATTTTGGAGCACTTCCTGAAGTCCAAATTATACATACAATATGTCATTTGAAAGCTTAGGAAGTCAACAATCCAATGCTTCAAACCGTGTGCAATTTGGAGCTGAAATGAGGAAGTTACAGCCTTTGGAAGACAACTGCTCCAAGTTGAAAGAGGCTTCAGAGTAGTGCTGCGGAATCAGCCTTATGTTGCAAGATATTTCGCAGCACTTTAGCACAGTGCTATGGACTCCCCCTGAAGCTTCACGCCGCGATGAAAGCTAAACACCTCAATATGGAAGTCCTTTTTGTTGAAGTGTTGAAGCAGCTGACTGCTATGAAGAAATTTCGCAGTTCCTCTTGTGCACCTGCGAAATTCCGCAGACCTCACTTGTCGCCTGCGAAGTGATCCTGAGTGCTCCCCGATATTTGTAACCGACACTTGGAGATATTTTTCATTAGATTTTTGTTGCCCAAATGGCCAAATTCTCCTTGTAAGTCACCAATGATAGATTTCCTTAGCTTTTAAGTTAGGAATTTGGCAAAATATCATGGAATAGCTGTCATTGTAATTTTGGTTTAAAATGAAGCCCGAGGAGCCTGTTAAGGTGTTCTAGTTGTTGAACCTTTTGTAATTTTCAAAAGAAAGAAATACAGAGAGCTTTAGCTCTTTTCTACCTTACCTTCTCACTTTGTATTTTAATATTTTTACCAAGTTATGCACTCTCTAAGGAGCTTTCCCCAGAGAATGAGTAGCTAAGCTTTTTAGTTCCTTGGAGTTAAGGTTGCCGGGAAAGGTTCCAAGTGCTTCAATCAGAAGCTTTGTGGTTTCAGCTATGAATGAAGAGTAAGTGTGTCCCGTGAATGGTTTCTAATGTTTTTAGTTAACTTAAAACACCTTGGAGTCACCTGGGCCAACACTTGGTAAGGCAAGTGATCTCTAACCATGGAGATGCACTAGTTTACCCCTTGCGAGCCTCTGGTAGGTGACTTGAAGGTAGGATTTTCTAGAATAGCCAACACTTGGTAAGCTTTTGGACTCCTAGGAGACATCCATTAGTTACCTCTTGCGAGCTTTTGACGGGTAATCCAAGGTTAAAGATCACCTTGAATGGTAAAAGCTAAGTGAGAGGCTCAAACCATTGCAAGTTGCATCAGTGAGAGAATTAGAGCTGAAATCCAATTGAGGGATGCATTTATGCAGCACCTGTTAGAGAATTGACTTTATGTTAATTCTCTAATGTGAGGAATTGAACCAAGTGACCGGAGCTATGCTTTTGCATGAGGAACCTCCCTTGTATACCTGAATCTCCAAGGAATGCTTTTCTTCTTAAGTTATTTTCATCACTTGTTGTGTTGTTAATCTAAGTCCAAACCTTTTTCAACCAAAGTTTGTGTTTTATTTCTTAAGCAAACCTTGAAATGAAACAACACCAATTCACTTTGAATTGGTATCATTTTCAACTTGAGTACCCTTCCCAGTGGAACGATCCTAGAGCCACTATGCTATAGTAGCTTTGTATTTGCTACCCTAGTTCATGGTGTTATAGGTTATAAATATTGTTGATTACTCTCGCCATCAAGGAGCACCAGCTGGATACGAACCAGCTGAGACACCAATTAGGCATGAATCACCTGGCCAGTTACCAGGACCTGCTGTGCAGCGGCACGGATGTTGTCCTCTAGCATGGAGTATTTATTCGCACACCGGAATAACTCGTCCATGGTTGTGGGAGGTTTTTTAGCGAGGGACTTGAAGAAGGGGGTCCCTAGGCATATGCTCCGCTTAAAAATTTGGAGGATTGCGTCCATGCTGTACGATTCGACTTGTAGAACAGCTTGTCCGAAGCGCTTAACGAACTCTCTCAAAGTTTCGTTTTCTTGCATTTTGAGGTTCTGCAGGGTGCTGATATTCTACTTATATCTGGCTGAGCATAAGTATTGCCCCACGAAGACCTCGGACAAATCCTGAAAATTGTCAATCGAGTTTACGGGCAGTCGGTGGAACCATGAAAGAGCCTGGCCTTTCAAACTGGCTAGGAAAACCTTGCACAACAGCATATCATTTCCCATGTCAAGGGTCATGAGCTGCCAATAATGCATTATATGATCAAAGGGATCATTGGATCCATCATATGTGGAGAATTTCGGGACGATGAACCCTCGCAGGGGTTCATATTTAACGATACGAGAGCTGAAAGGTGTGGAGAGCATGTCATCTAGGCGCTTGCTAATAGAGCCCAGAAGGGCTGTACGCGAGGGAAGTTTGCCACTCTGCACCACCAGGGGGCGGGCAGCATGTCTTTGTAGAATAGGCGAGCTCGAGGGCTCGGAATATGCATCCAATGGTATGGTGACGTGAGGCCTGTTTTTGTAGGGTATTTGGGGTCCCAGACGCGCGTACATGGCGTCAGATATTTAGGGCCTCCTCTTACGTCGTGATTTGGATGAGACTCGAGTAGAGCCTGAACTTTCGTCTCGTCGGACATGGTGAGCATGCACTGGGGTCTGACTAGGCCCTGCTTCCTGCGGCCCGAGGGTTGGGCTCGCCTCTCGGGGAAGTGGAACTCCCTGGCTATGACAGGGGTCCTGCCCCCGCTGACAGTGCTGAGGTTGGGGAGAGCTTCGGATCCTCAAGACGTTGTTTTCTTCCCTGAGTTTCCTTGTTTCTTGAAGCAGAATTTGCATCTGCTGTTCGTTCTCTCGCTGTCGTCTTTCCATGGCGTCCCGCCACTCGGAGTGACTTTCGACACCTTTGGCTGAAGCACGACTCCTTGAGGGTGAAACCATCTTTACAGTTGGAAGATATAGGATTTACTGAAAAGAGAAGACATTCCCACAGATGGCGCCAGTGTTGGTGGCGAAATTTCCCTGCTACAGTAATTGTCAATCAGCAACGAAACCTCGGTCAACGCATAATATCATTCCTTCCTTCTTCCTGCAAAAAGGCGTCCGGATGGGATGTTTGGAGGGTGCGTCCGACGGTTTTGTTAGCCATGGCTCAAGAGATCAAGCTTTCAGGTTGTTTTCAGGAATAATCAGCCTTACCTTCCTCTTTGTGTGAAACCTCTTTTATATAGTGTCAGAAAGTATGGCACCGCTTGGCTAGTGGGTTCCATTGTCATGATTGTGGCCCATAGGCAAAGCAATCATGACATTTCTGGTGTCAGAAGGCGGTTGTCAAGAAGGTATTTAGGCGGTGGACGTCGCCGCACTTTATGACTTTTTAAATATCGGGAGTGTGTCAGGAAACCTGAGAAGATTTGGGAATGTCTTGTCGAATGTATGTTACATTAATGATGAGTGACAGTTCAGTGGACTTGGTCGCCAGTGTTGTCAGAGTTATTTTCTTGATATGCGGGCGGAAGTGGATCCGGCGAATCCGTGAATACCTAACGAGCTATGCTGTCCGGGTATGCTGTTACTAGAGTAACCGGACATGTCTATCCGGGGAAGTTGAATCGTCTTCCTTCTCCATCCGGTGGGAGATGCCGAATGTGATATACTTGGAGAAGGTGGAACGTCGTCCAGATCCGGGGAAGTTGAATCGTCTTCCTTCTCCATCCGATGGGAGATGCCAGATGTGATATACTTGGAGAAGGTGGAACGTCGCCCAAATCCGGATATGAAATATCTGGCTAAGGTGGAATGTCAGCCGGATATAATGGCGGCTGCGAGACATCCCGGGTGGAATGAGCGATGATTCCCCCATTCGGGTGGAACTAGCTGTGCTATGTGTCGTAGGGGGATCGTCCGCGTGGCCAAAAGAGAGAGAGACACGTGGCACTTTTTAGTGGGGATCCCACACTGAACAAGTGTATGTTGGGTCTAGATTGATGATACCATTACTTATTTATTCATGTCCACCATGTACTCACTCTTCCATGATCTATCCAACTTATATTTATATATATGCTACTTGAATATACCATTTTATCACTTGGATATGTTCAGGGCTCAAAATAACACCAGCGATGGAGGCACAGAGGACAAGAGGAGTCGCTATCCTGTAGGCCATTACCATAGGAAGATTAAGCAATTTGTCTTTTGTACTATCTTAGTTTGCTTCTATATATAAAATGTTACCCTAAATGTCTTTTTTTGTAATAAGTTATTTCCTATCAAAAAAACTAATGGTGGAGGAGCAGTTACCCCTGTACCCCTGTAGGCCATCACCAAAGGAAGATTAAGCAATTTGTCTTTAGTACTATCTTAGAAACAATCCTAGTAAAAGAGACGATTTCAATAATAATCTAAACAAGTAGGCTTATCAATGGTTGAATACATAGAAATATAATCTCCCTATGCATTATGAATTATATTCAATAATTTGAATTTCTTATCCTGTTGGTGGGAGAGTTGATTTTTTACCATTACATCAGCCAAAAGGGATTACGATCCTTTCAAAAGACAAAAATTTTAAGAAACATTACCAGCTCAAAGAATTTTTAAATAAGTACTAAAAAAATTTAACCCTTCGCAATGTCATCATATCCACGTAATCCCATGGCTCATAAATCATATGTTTTCAAACCCACATGTTATATTTGATTGATAGGATAAAATATGTATATTTTATGATATTATTTTTAATAAAATATTATATTTAATGAACATAATATACTTTGAAATATGTTGTATTATGTTATATAATATGTACAAATATTTTTTATATACTGAATAATATATATAATAATAATATTTTATAATAAATTTTATACAAATTTTTTAGTTTTTAAATTTTAAATTTAATATTTTTAACAGAATATATAGATATATTAAGGCAGAAAAAAAAAAAAAAAAAAAACCTTCAACGAAATCTGAAGGTCTGTGATCAAGCCAGAAGATATCCTCCCTATTTATTTTTCTTTAAATTGGAAAATACCACAAAGTTTATTATCTTCATCAGCACATTGACAACCGAAACTCAAGTAATTTGAAATGCCCGTATCAACGCTATGCAACAAAACAACCTTTTGCATGTGTCTTTTGACAGCTAAAAAAGAAGGATAAAAAGCTTAGCACTTACCCACATTTTATAAAGTAGAATTTTCAGGTCCAGAGCCATCATCTAGTCAAGAAAGCAGAAGAACAAAGAGAAAGGGAATTAATAACCAAAAATAAAAATTTAACTGCAAATCCATGTATCAAACCAAACATCCAAATGCAACCTGAGTTACAGAACAAATCCAAAACGACTTATGAATTATTTGATGATGACAAAAGTTTGCCGTTGGACAAGCAAATGGAAACATATATGAAACTATTATTTTTCTTGAAATACAACTCATGAGAGAGAATTGAACCATATAACCTTGTAATATAAAATCAAAGCATTGTAGACATGAAAACATTTTGAATCCAAAAGCGTAAATTAAAATAGATCATAACATGTTTTGACATCAAAGATTCTTTTATTTTCTCAACACAAATCACTGATCGAAATTCCATGGCAAAATGAAGAGGAAAAAGAATTACATTCACATATCTTCACAATAAACTAACCTCAAATCATAAGATTCCTACGCTATATTTCTGTGTAAAACAGCTCGAAGCCTGCAATCACAATTTGGCGAGACAACGATGATGTCCTCGCAACAAAAATAGCTCGGTGGAGGAATGCTTATAGCCCACTAGGAGGCCTGAAAGAGACTACTTGGACAGAGAACAGGGCATTACAACCTTTTGAAGAGAGGTCTAGCGGGAACTACACAAACAAAGTAGCATTTTGCTTGCCGACAACCACTCTCTTCTTCTCTTGAACAGAAACTATCCCTCTCAAAGATTTAAACTTTATACCAAACAAAATAGAGACAAGACAGATTTGCAAATCAACACAAACCCCTGTAAGCTCACAACATTTGATTACAACATGCCCACAACAAAACAACAAAAGTGTCTCCAAATTGACAACTAAACTGCAGAAATTTTCGAGCCATTGAAAAGCACATTTTCAGCCTCAAAACTCTTAAACACCCACCTCTGTGCAAATTGAATCTATCAAAGTACACATGCCCAGGTTGCTCTGTGCCCTCCTGTAGTCTTCCTTGTGTTGAAGCTCACAAGCAACACACTGGGTGTACGGGCAAGAGGCAGCGGACCCAGTTCGTTCCCCTTTCTCAATTTGACGATAATCTCCTCTTATCTGGTAACTTTTTCTCCCAATTTTGTTCTTTATTGTCAAATTTCAATATCCATTTGGCTATTCTAAAGATTTTTATCAGTGGATTGTGGTCACCATTGAGGAAGTTTACTGCTTTTTTTTTTTTTCCTTGAAATTTCGATATGTTTCGCCATTTTGAAGATGTTCGGCAATGGTGTATTGTAATTAGCTTGAGGAATTTTGCTCTTTGGTCTTTATAATACAGTGTTTTCTTTTGCTGGTTTGTCCATTCCTTCGCAGTCATGGCTGCTTTGAAGATCTTTCTGTGTAGGTATTATGTGATTTGTAATTGGCTTGAGGAAGTTGAGTGTTTTGTCTTCAAATTTCAAAGTTTTGATACAAATTTAGGGTTTCAAAGTTTTTTCATGGGTTGATCGTTAATTTATGTGAAGTAGTTGTCTTTTAGTTTGAAGGAAGATTACTACATGTCTACTTATGGGTTGTTTGTTAGTAAAATTTGATATGATTTATGTTTTACATGCAGTTTCTATTTTCTAGCTTTGTTTTCATACCACTATTATCTAAAAAATTAGTAGTCAAACTAGTTTTTGAACTCAATGAATGGTCTTTGGCCTTTATTTTTTTTTATTTTTTTTAATAAATAAATTGAGATTTTTTTTTCCAAGTCCTAGCATTACCCTTTTCATATCTTTTTTCTCGGAGATAAATGCAGTACTTGGACGATTGAATGGCGGTTTCATTCAACAGACATTGTTTTACTCATCCGTAGGTGAGCTCTCTTACCTATTCTTATATTCAGGAGAGCTTTTATAATAGTCTTCCTACTCTATCAATTTTTATTGTTTCATTGATTCATTTAATGTTATTATTATAGAGTAAATGAAAACTCAACCCTCTCATCTGTAATTGAGAACCATTTAAAGCCTTGGCCATGGAATCATAAGCTCAAGCCATTCTGTGCAGAGCAGTTGGACTGTCTCAAATTTTTCATTAGTAAATATCTGAAGGTATTTCCTCTTCCCTGCTGATTCATAGTTGTTGACTGTAGACACCACAGACACTAATTTTAAGCCTTAAAAGGTTTCTTGTGTTTCCATTGAATTATAATTTAATGGATTGTCTTGGCCCTTGTGGAGCTGGGCAACTTGTTTAGGAATCCAACTGTGTTGAACCCAGCTTTATTGTTGGATTGCATTGAGCTAGTGTGAGGCCATGAGCCAAAATGCCAGCTAAGGTATAGCACATCATCCATGCACTATTTGTTAATTGGATCACTGTTTTTTTACTGTGGTTTATTGTCCGTCCTCTTTGGAGATGGTCCATTTATGCTAGGTACTGCTGCTGAAATCTTTGAAATTGAGAGGCTAGGATTTGCTCAACTTGCAACACGCAGTGCATTGTCGGCCAAAAAATTATACTTGTCTCTCTGATTCTTTGGTTCAAATAATGGTTTATGGTGGGTAAAATAATTGGTCACCCAACTGGTCCATACCAAAATACCTGAATTTACATTTTTTTTTCCCCGGATTGGGGAAATGAGCATCCTGGGTTGGGACTGAATTGGGTTATTAGTTGATGTTCTATTTGAATTTCTATTAGCCTTCAATTCTATTGCACCCACGTTACCTATGAAAAGAATTTTCTACCATTCCCACCTGAAATCCTGCCATTACTTGATGTCTACTCAAATATATTCTATATGTAACATTTCCCTGCATATAACTTTCCTCGCTTTATAGAATTTAAAAAGAAAAAAAAATTATCAAAACATTTTTTTCCCCTATGAACAAGAAAAAAATTTCTATCTGACAAAAAAATGTTATCCTTCCATATTACTGCAAGGCCGCATGTCACCTTTCCATGAGTTCGATATAAGAGCTCCAATAATTAGTGAATTTAGTTATTCTGGAGTACCCTCTGATTCATGTTTTCCTCCCTTCACATAGCTATGATATCAATGTCATTAAAGGTGCCAAACCCCTGTCATCAACCAGAGCTTAAGGAGTCTGTCGCCATTGATCACCCAAGTCCAAAAGGCATTTAATTCAGGGAAGAGGAAATAGAAGAAGATGGTGGTCTTCAAATCCTTAGTTTCTAGATCTCATTAAGCATGTGAAATCGATAGAAGCTAATAAGCTACGGTCCAGCCCCCACGAGAAGGAACCAGGTGAAAACATGGATTTTGATCGAGGCTTGCTTGATGTATATTTACTCTGATATTAATCCTGATGATTTTCTAGAATAGGGAAGGTGACTTTTCCAAGGAAGTGAAATATGAAGAAAGAATAGATCGTGCAAATCTTGGTAGAGTTTTCCCAGTGGAGGAATTAGAGGAAGGGGAAATTCCTGGTGCTGAACAATTGAATGCTCATATATTATTTGGGATCATCAATATTATTTAAGAGCAAAGATAATTTCAAGTTTATTTATTTATTTATTTTTCTTTTTAAGAAAGAAAATTTTGGATTTGAATTCTTACCATTTTGATTTGAAATGAGAATATTGCTTGAAGTAAAAAATAATAAAAAAAAACCTACAACCTTATCTAAAAATGAAAATTTTCTACCACTTTTACTAAATAAGGACTTTTATTTACAACTTTATTTTAAAAAAGAATTTTTGCCTTGAAAAACAAAATTTTATCTATCTCTTAATTCATTTCATTTAAAAAAACTTTCAATTTTATTTATAAAAGCTTTGCAACCTATTTTATTTTCTAAAAAAAAGTTTATTTAGAAAAGCTTTGTAACTTATTTTTTTTCTAAAAAAAAAGGTTATTTTCAATCTTATATATATAAAAAAAAAACTTAAATTTATTAAAATCATGATTTTAGGATTTTATTTTTTTTATTCGAAACGGTTTTTTATTAAAAGGGTTTTTATTTAAAAAAAAAGTTACTTTTATATAATTGAGTTTATCTATTAAAAAAAATTATCTTGATGACTCTGATTTTTATTTATTTATTTTTAAGACAAAATTTAATTTATTGAAAATGTACTAGAAAGGCATTTTGGTTTATTAGAATTATGAATTTTGATTTACTTAAAAAAAATTATTACAAATGATTAAATCTGAAAAAAAAAAAAAAAAAAAAAAAAAAGCCTTGGTTTTGTCATTATTATTATTATAAAATAAACAAATAAATAAGTAGATAAATTTTTTAAAAATAAAATCAATGAAATAATCTACAAACAAAAACATTATTATTTGTTTATCACTAGACTTACACAACAATTTGAAAATTAGAAATTGTAATAATACGAAAGAAAGTGAATTAGATATATACATCAATATATAGAAAAATGACAAACAAAATAAATTCAATATATAAATTAAATAAAAATAAATAAAAATAAAGAGAAGACTGGGATTAACAGTTATACCTTTACAGTGCAATTCCAAGTTTAGTTAAACTCAAAAATGTCAAAAAAAAAATTTAAAAACTACTGTGGAAATCGACAAACTTACCCAAATTTTCACCATTGAATGGTGGTGATTAGAGGAAGATATGGTATTCGTGGGGGAAGACGAGCATCCCTAGGTGATGATTCGTGAAGGGAAATGGTGGTGGTGGTGTTGAAATGGGAGGAAAAGAGGTGGGAAGATATTTGAGCACGAGGGAAGATGGTGAGATGGGTGTCACGATCCATGGTTATGAGTGTGGTAAAAAATCATAAGAAGAAAGAAGAAAAATAAATAAAAACATGAAAAAATAAATAAAAATAGAATAGGTGAGTGAAAGTGAATTGTGGTGAAAGTATGGTTTGAAGTATTAGTAAATATGAATATATTGATATTTAAATTTTATGAATATATTGAAAATATTAGTGGATGTCTTGATAAAAATATTGATAAAATGAAAATTATTTAAAATTCATGAAAAAAAAACTCCAAAAAAAAATGATAAAATAAAAAATTAAACATATTGAAGTTATTTTGTAAGTGTAATTGACATAGGTACACCGAAGGATAATATATATTAAATTTTAAAAAAAAATATCTCAAATTCCTCTAATATAAATATTTATTTATTTTAAAAATTAAAAACTATTTAAAACCCATTTTTATTACATTTTAAATAAAAAATTAAATACTTTTTCAAATTTATATAAAATATTTTATTTAAAATTTAATTTCTAAAATATTATTATTTGTGGTGACAATTTTTTGCTATTGACATTAATTTATTTAAATTATCAAAAATTATATTAATAATTTATCTTATCAAATTAATTTTAATTTATAAAATATTATAACTTCATTATTATTTTTTTATATTTTAGAAAATTTTAAATAAATTTATAATTTTAGTATTTAATTATCATATAATTTTATATTTAAGCTCAAAAAATTATAAACCAAATGGGCCTACAAAATACTAATCAAATGGGCTTGAAAGTAAAAGATGAAAATGGATCAAACAAAAAAGATAAAAAATAAAAATAATAAATAAAAAATAAAAAAAACCATAAAATTTAAAATAAAAATGATTAAATTCATAAATTTGGAACAAATAAATGAGGACAAAATCGAGCTAAAAAAAATTAATAGTAAAAAAAGACTGGGCAAATTTTGGTTTCCATAAAAATAATTTTTTTTTATTTTTATTCTGGTCCTAAATAATAATTTCAACATATTTAATAAATAGAAATGAATTTGATTTTTCATTCCTATTATATGTTTTAATGTTCTAAACATGACCTAAATGTATTTTATTTTAATTATATGACACAAATTTATTTTTCAGCTCAAAGTGGCTACCATCATATTTCAAAATAAAATTTTAAAACTTGTGATAATAAGACAATGTAAACTAAATTTAAGTTATATCAAAATAACTTTAAAGAGAACAATAACTTATAATTCAATTAATCATAATTTTAAATTCATGATTGTGAGTTATAATTAAACTTGTAAGTTATTAATAAGTTAATATAAATATGCCTTATTAAACATTTCAAAATAAAAAATAACAATAATAGAACGTTAAATAATGAAAAAAAAACTAAAATAAATAGTTATTATTTAATTAAATTATAAAATAAAAAATTTCAAAATAAAAAATAATAATAATGAAATGTTAGATTAATGAAAAATAAATTAATATAAATAGTTGTTAATTAGTTATATTTCAAAAATAAAACAATTTCAAATTAAAAAATAAAAAATAATAATAATCCAATGTTAAACTAATGAAAAATAAATGATTATAAACATGTCTTGTTATTTATTTAAATTTTAAAAATAAAAAATTATGATAATCCAATAGTTGTTATTTAATTAAATTTTTTTAAATAATAATCCAACATTAAATTAATAAAAAATAAATTAATACAAACATGTTTTATATAGTTGTAATTTAATTAAATTTCAAAAGTAAAAAAAAAAATAGAATTAAAAAGTTTCAACAAAAAAAAAAATCCAATACTAAATTAATAAAAAATAAATTAAGATAATATTTGTAGTTTGAAAAAAAAAAACTATAATAAGGGTTTATGGGTTCATATTTTGGGTGTGGGAGCTTGGATGGTGGAGAATTTTAGAATTCTAGAGGATGTAGAAGTGTGGAAGGTACATTGAAGCTCAATTTATTTGTGATTTGTTTATGGAAAACAAATCTACAATTTGTAATTCGTCATTGTCAATTGTAATGGAATTACCTGGTTTCTTCGAGAAAGTTAAATTCTTATTAAATATATCTAATATTCTTAGTTTTAAAGCGATGTGGGATAAGTAATTTTTATTTTCTTTGAATTACTGAGATAATATCATAGAAAAAAATTATATATATATATATAAAAGGAAAAAAAAATCCATACTAAAATTTAAAAACTCTTATACAAAGAAATCTCTACATCACCATGAAATGTATTTAAAAAAATGAAAATATTTGCTACACTCTCAATTTAAACAATTGACATACAATACTAATACACTAATTTATTTATTTATTTTTATCTCTTTCATTTGCTCAATATATCTCCTCTTAATTGAAGTTGGGATATACTTGTCTTTTATTTTTAACAATTTTAATTTTTTTCATTTAATTTTACGAATAAAAAATAAAAATTCATTGGTAATAAAATTTACAAAAAAAAATACAAATATATCCAAGAAAAAATTTGATGGCTTAAAACATTTTTTGATAGATTAAAATTTATTATCAAATTTTATTATTAAGTTTTGAAGTTGGAAAACATTAGTAAGATACAATGTTTTACAACTAAAAAGACGTTGAAGAAAAAAATACATTAAAAATGATATTGAAGTTCTCCCGTTCATGTAGAGCAAATTTTTTAATACTATATGTAGTTGAAAATAAATAAAAATAAATAAAATATATTTAAAAAGCTTTAAACTTGAATTTATATCAACATTATTGTGGACCCCGTATTTCGGCTCATGCGTCTCCCACTCGATGGCGAAACTCGCTTTTAATTTGAAATTTTGATTTTATTTTATTAAGAAAAATGACTTGGAGTCACCACTTATTTTTGTTTTATTTTTAAAGGGTAAACAAAATAAGAAAGAAAAACCCTAAGTGTGACTCCTTATTTTGAAAAAGGCGGTCTGTGAAAAACCAGATCGGGTTCGGGGGTCAGGTTACTTATCGGGAAGGTACGGTAAAGACCGTAGCACCCCTCTAAGTCCCTAAAGTCGGGTCTCTACTAATAAAATGAAGCTGACGTGGCAATTGATGAATGAACCTACGAATACCTTAAATGATCATGCACGTATGAGAATCCGAACAAGCATAAGGAGTGACCATGGGGCGAGTAAATACGTACCTGGGTGGCGAACCAATATGCGCTATCAAGAAATGAGGTTAGTGCACAATTAAGGAATAATTTCGAGCATGTCATAAAGCAAAATAAAGTCAATCATGCATGACAATTAAATCAAACAAACAATCAATCAATCATAAGGAAATCACATATGTTGGGCCCCCACCAAAGCCCGTTTATCTTGCACAAATTAATCCCACAAATTCCATTAATTTGGAATTATGAAAATTACATTCATGCTTATGTAAAGTCGAGATAAATAGAAGATTATTTGAAACCCGAAAAGCATTAAAACTGTTAAAGAGAAAACTGGATTTTTGAAATTTATTTAAAAATTGGAGTCTTGGTAATTAAATTTAAGAATTGGAAAAGAAATTGGAATTTTTAAAAGGATTTGAGAATTGGTGTCTTGAAAATTAAATTTAAGAATTGGAATTTTGGAAATTAAATTTTAAAGAAATTGGAAATCATAATTTTAAAGAATTATTTAAAAATTGGATTTTTTAAAAATAAATAAATAAATAAATAAATAATAATAATAATAATGAAAATAATAATTAAATTAATGAATGGGAATATTGGAATTTTCGGGATTAGGGATTTAATTCAGAAATCAGAAGTTTTAAAGAATTTGATTTAAAATGGAGTTTTAAAATAAATAAATAAAATGCTAATGATTAAATAAATTAGTGGGAATTTACGAAAATTGAAATTTAAATTTAGAAACAAGAATTTTGAAAGATTATTTAAAGGTGAAGTTTTAAAATAAGTAAATGATTGGAATAATAGTAATACCTAAAAAAAACAAATTCGGAGACCGGGATGTTGAAGAATTGTTTGAGAACAGTACGTAAAAAAAACTAAATTTTGAAGGAAATTATTTTTGGCATGGAATTTTTAAATACATGGAAAGAAAATAAGCAAATAAGTAAATACTCTTAAAAGGATGACACGCGCCCTGAGAGAAAGTGGTCATGCATAGCTGAGCCAAACACATGCTTTATGGACACCATTAAATTCAAATCAAGCCTCTGCCAACATCATCATTTTTTTTTTAAAGTACTGACACTACCCATTTTCACTCAAAGCATCCAACAATGTTTCGTCAAACTTCCTAACCACTACTGGCATAATAAAGAGCCCCATCTGCAGTTACCATCGGCACTTAGAAACGGAAAAATGCAAACCTGGACATATAATCTGGCTCATCCACCTCCAAAGACTCGACACAAACGTCCATTTCCGACATTACTCCATCATCATCATGAAATGGAGCCATAAACAGGGGAAAAGAAATAAAAGGAAATAAAGAAATAAAATAAAATAAAAAACGCGAAAAGAAACAAAGCATGAACCTAGCTATGTATCATAGGCATTCAAAATGCTAGGAACAAACGGAATCCAAAGGAAATAAGAGCACAATTTCGATACATTAAGTTCAAAAAAGAGCAAAGCAACAGATATTTACAAGAGATCAAAACACCCAAAGATAAGACCTAAAACAAAGCATGCTTATAAGGAGCAGATCTAACTAAGCAAATGAGCAGGCCAGTAGTCATACCTAGAGTGATCTCCTCAAGCCTGGAGTTTTCTAGGATACCTGCTTGGCTTCCCCTTCTTTTTCAGCTGAAAAATCCTCCATCCTGCTCTCGTCCTTTTTTTTTCTTCCCCTCTTTTCTCCCGTTCTACCCCCAAAAACCAACCTCTGCTCCGTCCTCTCCTTTGCTGCCCAAATAGCCCCACCTCAATCCTCCTTTACCCGCTGCTTCCCATCCTTTCAATCCCCTCCAATCTCAACCACTCTCCTAAAAAAAATATCCATACTTTTCTTCTTAGGGTCCACAGCTAACCGGGGGGTCTACAAATATGCCCCTCTTTGGTAGAGTTCACAAGTGCAAGGAATATGAACACCAGAGTGAAAAGAAAGTGTGGATAGTAAGTGGAATGAAGTGAACTCTACCGAAGAACAAAGGAGACCCCTAAAAGGACACAAGTGAAACCAGAACTCACTCAAGCCAACAAATGAACAAAGGCTCTAATCCTAAGGGAAAATGATATCTCAAAATGCCTTTGAAGCCACACTAAGGACCTAGAATCCCTTTGAGACGTCTCCGAGAGTGATTCAAAGATCGATGTCAAAGATGAGTAACGGTCGAACCACCCTGGAGTACAAGAAAGAATGTGCCCGAAGGAGACTGCCCTATGTGAACTATACGAGAATGCCAAGTCTAGGGTGCCCAACAACATGATCGAAATATGCGTCACGGACTCAAAGAACTATGTCATGTGCAGTGGAAGGGGAAAGTATAGAAGAGCAATGATGAATAAGCGATAAGCACCAAGAAATCAGGTGAAGATAATGACTCTAAACGCCCAAAATGAAGGGAAACAAGATGACTCAAATGCCTGGATGAGTATGCACGACGATGGCTCTGAACGCCAAAACTAAAGATGTGACTCTGAATGTCATACCGGACAAAGACCCTGGATGTCGAACTGAACTGATAAGATGAATGACCGATCGATATGGGTGCGGTCCCGACTCAAGCTAAACACAAACTGATAGGAAAATGGTCGATCGACATAAGTGCGGCCCCAACTCGAAAACTCAAACTGACAAAACAATGACCGGTCGATATAGGTGCGGTCCCTGAAACACAAAGTGGTATGACAAGGAGATGGTCGATCGATATAGGTGCGGCCCCGACTCGAAAATTCATACTGACAGGATGATGACCGATCGATATAAGTGCGATCCCAAAAACACAAACCGACATAGAAAATGACCGATCGATATAGGTGCGGTCCCAGAAACTGAACTGACATGACAAGGAAATGATCGATCGATATAGGTGCGGCCCCGACTCAAACTGACAAGACAATGACCGATCGATATAGGTGCGATCCTAGAAACACAAACTGATATGACAAGGAGATGGCCGATCGATATAAGTGCGGCCCCGAAAACTAAAACGACGAATGACCGATCGATATAGGCGCGATCCCAACTCAAACTGAAACGACGAATGACCAATTGATATAGGTGCGGTCCCAGAAACTGAACTAACATGATAAGGAGATGGCCAATCAATATATGTGCGGCCCCGACTCAGACTGACACGACGAATGACCGATTGATATAGGTGTGATCCCGACTCAAACTGAAACTGATAGGAAGATGGCCGATCAATATAGGTGCAGCCCCAACTCAGACTGACACGATGAATGACCGATCGATATAGGTGCGATCCCGACTCGAAAACTCAAACTGAAACTGATAGGAAGATGACCGATCGATATAGGTGCGGTCCTAGAAACACAAACTGATATGACAAGGAGATGGTCGATCGATATAGGTGCGGCCTCGACTCAGACTGACACGACGAATGACCGATTAATATAGGTGCGGTCCCGACTCGAACTGAAACTGATAGGAAGATGGTCGATCGATATAGGTGCGGCCCCGACTCAGACTGACACAACGAATGACCGATTGATATAGGTGCGGTCCCGACTCGAACTGAACTGATAGGAAGATGACCGATTGATATAGGTGCGGCCCCGACTCAAATTGACACGACGAATGACCAATTGATATAGGTGCGGTCCCGACTCGAAAAATCAAACTAAAACTGATAGAAAGATGGCCGATCAATATAGGTGTGGCCCAAAAACTAAATTGACATGATGGTGATCTGATCAAGTGGCCCAGCCAAAGGATATCCAGGATAATGATGCAAGCAAACTCAGAAGGAGGGGATATGCCCCAGTATGACAACTCATGAGGATCGACAACTAGTCAAAATATAATGAAGCAAGTGAAAGGTCCGATGATCCTAAAGAAGGCTAGAAAATGAGGGTATGTCCCAGTATGCAACTCGCAGGGGTTAATAACTAGGTCAAAAAGGTGAATGAAACCTGTGAAAGGTCCGGTGCTCTGAGAGGAGGGGGGATGCCCCAGTATGTAACGGTGAGGGTCAACAACTAGACCAAAAAGTGAATGAGACCTATGGAAGGTCCAATGATCCTAGGGAATGGGGGTATGCCCCAGTATGTGACAGTGAACAGACTGAGATATACAATGTCTCAAAACTACTGTACCCTGAAATATGTTCATCCATCATGTAATGAAAATGTCCAACCTTAGATAGGTAATGCCAAACAGGACCATGTATCGTGACACCATGCTGACAAAACAAAACTAACTGATGAATAAAAACAATGATGATCAGTGCTCAAAATGCAAAAAGCAAGCAAATCAAGACTCAACATGCCAACTATCAAAATGAAAACATCGTCACTAATAAGTCAACAATCTGTCAGGCCCTACTATCATGGAAGATGTTGAACCTAAAGTCCAAAAGATGTATGAAAACACAACCAAGGTGATCGAGGACTGATCTACGTCTCATCCTAATCGAGATAGGGGTGAGGTCATGTGTCACGGTGGGATGTGTAGGATAAAAGAAGGTGATGATCAGGCTTTGGTAAGATAGAAAGCGTGAAAATATCAAGGGTGAAATGTCTAAGTACGAAATGAAAGGTATGTAAGTACCTAAGATCATCCAAGTATGCCGAGAAGACTAAACCCGAGGTGTCGATAACTCCATAACCCATCGTAAGCAGCAATCACAAACAGGAAGTCAAGTCTCGATGTTTAAACATCCAACTAGGTGGCTATGCCCCAGTATGCAATGAGGACAATATGAAATAGTCCAATGATCCATATCACCCAGTAAATGCTCCAACGTAAAGAACCAATCTGATCTCTCTCCAAAAAAATGGACATGCTCCAGTGTAAAGGATCCAAATAAGGTGGCTATGCTCCAATGAAAAATGCTTTCCATCCCAGCTATGCCCCAGTGTAAATCAGTGCATCCAAGTCAACAACTCAATCAACCTCTACTCCTGGTGCCAAAACGGAAACATCTCAACATAATCCATAGAAATCAGAATCCCCGGGCTCCATGAATGTGAATGTGGTGGCTATGCCCTAGTATAAACCACCTGAAGTGACTATGCTCCAATGAACAATCAAAGTCCATCACCAATGAGAGGGCTACGCCTTAAATAAATCATCATCTCAAAAATCAACCATCAATGAGTAGAGTGTGTCCTAATGCAGAGTATCGAGTAGAGTGACTGTATCTCCAATAAAAGCGTTCTCTGAAATGGCTATGCCCCAGTGTAGGGTCATCCAACAACTCCTAATCCATCATAATCCAAGTGAAGAAGCGAACTGACTATGCCTCAGTGCAAAGCATCATCCCGAAAGAAAACGTTATCGATGAGCGGGGTATGCCCCAGTGTAGATAATGGTGCCTCTGAAAATCCATCACTAATACAAGGGGTATGCCCCAGTGTAAATCATCATCTCAACTCCACATCCATCATGCTCCGAGAAATAATCACCAACCAAGCTCGAGTATTGCCCATGTGTGAGCCGTCAAACACAATGTGAAGTAATGGCCTAGGGGTCAAAGATCCCAATGATATAATCCACATACCCCTCATGCATGAGATGCAATGCGTAGAAAACGTCATGAGTCCCCAACCTAGGGGTCCCCACACGAAAAGTGATGATAAATGAATGGTCACATCGAATGAACAAGTATGATGTGTGGATGCTAAACCTAAGTCAAACATCAAGCAGGATGAGAAAAAAAATAAATCAGATGAGGTAGAGTGGAATGGAGGAACAAAACAAAGATACAAGAAAACAAAGAGGTAGAAAAATGAGTGATGGTCAACTCGCATCAAAGCATGGAAAATAGTCACATCTGAAATAGATGGAATGATGGATAGAGTAAGGATCCAGAGATACTAAAGAAAAGGTCGCTCTCATTTCTCACAAAAATCGAATGGATGACTCATACTCTCACCCAAAATATACCAAGATGGAATCTCAGAAAGAAGCTCTCATACGAACTCTCTAACACACAAACCCAATGAAGCAAACTAGCACGTCCATACACATGCCCCATGGAGAATGATACAATGAAGAATGCGTTTTTTTTTTTTTTTTTTTTTTTTTTTTTGCGCGTACTCTGATCAATAGTGAATGATATCCCATGAAATACATAGCTAAATGAATAAACTCTCCCCATGTACTGATGTAACATGAATCCTCACTAACAAGACAACCTCTCAAAAATAAGATCTCTGGACCACTGCCCATAAGGCAAATGGGGGAGGAACGTGACAATCCTCCATGCAGTGACGTGTAAAAACCACCACTAAAGGTGAAACACGGATAATGTCGAGTAAGCAATAATGAAATAAAAGACAGAGAACGAATATCACAAGTGGTGATATGTGATATCAAAAAAATAGTGATGAAATGATGTCCAAGTGGAAAATATTACAGTGAAAAGTGAAGAATGAAGCTCGAATATGTATGTCAGGTCTAGAACTCATGACGTATCCAAACATAGCATGCAAGCACTACAGGGTCCCCAACCCGGTGTTAGGTAAATGAGGTGATGAAAAAAAAGGCTACATGCTCGTGCGAGGCTCAAAGGGCTAGCAACGAGTAACTCTATGTGTGAGGGTGATAAAGTAAATAGGCTCCTGAAATGATGGCCACCCATCCTTTGACCAAAGCCTCGAACATCATGCTTTCGAGATCTCACATGGCCAATACTAAAGATTGGCATCCATCCAACATAGTCATGGCGACTCCTCTGAAATCGTGCGAAAACTCCCACTGATGCTCTCTGACAACCATCAATGTACTCTGAACTCTATCATCACAAGCCACTCACCATCATCTCATAAAATCACCATGTCTAATCATCCCGACTCTCTGAAGTCATGTGCAATGAGTCAAATCTGGATGCTCCATGATAACCCCTCTATCTTAACAATATCATCAAACAGTCAAACCACTCTCTCATCATGATCTATCTATCATCGTGTAAAGCTCACCTCAGGTCTAACCATCTCGGACTCTACCTAGTCAGATCAAGGAAATGATGGAAAGGAAAGGCAATGGTACTGTAGCATGATAAGGTGAACAAGGGTAGTAAAGTCGTGTAATGGTACCAAGGGGTGGTGTCATGTCAGGCTCAAAATGGGTAGGTCGCCAAGTCCATAGAGTCAAGGTATGGATATGGATATGGTACTGCTCTGAATGGAATGTGAAATAGGTCACAGTCTCGAACTCCCTAGATCGATCTCCTAATCCTAGGTCAATAGGCTTAATATCCTCCATGATAAGTCAGGCTAGAGTGATCATGCGCAAATGAATAGATGTCCCAAGTCAAAAGTACAACACATCATTTGATATATGGTCCTGTGATGGCAATCTAAAACTGGAAATATGACAGAAACTCTAAGGTCATAAAGGTGTCCACTGTGAGATGGCTGCAAATGTGACTAAAGAATTTCTATCAACGATCCAAAAAAATGAATGAGGTGTGAAAAACAACACTGTCATGAGATCGATACTCCATCATTAACAAAATATCTCTGATTCACTTTCAACCCAAACTCAATAAAGAAAAATGATTAGGTGGTAAAGGCGAACATCTCAAAAATGGTGTGAATGTGAAAACCTACCTTTCACCTTTCTGTAATGAAAATATCGGGTTAAAAATAGAATCGGGTGACTCAACCAAAGAATGAAGTATCAAGCCCATGATAGGTGAAGAATATAAAAAAAAATGAGCATAATCAATGAACATATCTCAAAACATCAAGTAGAAAGTGACAACAAACTGAAAGAATGTGTTAGCCTAAGAAAAGAAAACTATCTAAAGTCCTAGGAAGAAAGTGTGTTAAACTCAATGAGCGACAAGAAGAAACCAAAACCGTACAATAAAGGGTGGTCCAACTGATACTCAAACTCGCACTAGTCTCCGAGCACTCCCAACTAGAGACTAAAAAGAGGGAATGTTGAATTTGAACTATGACCACAGAGGCTCTAAAAGCCCTCAGATGCACCCACGTGTAGGGAAGGGAGTCCTAATAGAAGGATCTACGGCTCAATCTACGAGGTTAAGGTGGCTCTAAATGGATATAGGTGGACTTTAAAATATCCATAGCAGAAGCAATCGTACCCTCCGGTGGTACGCAACCCTCTGCACGCCTTCGAAGAGACGGGACGCTTCCATGCAAGGTGGTCATCACCTCTACACATGCACTGCCTCGACATCCCAGGGAGTTCCTATGGTGAAGGCTCTTCTAACGGATGGCGTATCTCACAACTCTGATCACTCATCGACGATCTAAGGTGCACAGTGAGTGGTGTGGGTGCATCCGAAAACCCTATGAAACTAAAAGAAAACACACTGACCACACAAATATCCTGAAACCTAGCTCTGGGCTATACAAGCCTTCAAAGTTCGGACTCCAATCGTCATCAAAGAGTCGCTCTCCTCCAGAATGCTCCCGTGCATTGATATAACCCGTCGCTAGACCCTACTCCCAATCACTAGCTCGGTTGAAGAGCAAACAAAGCAACAAGTCTCGTATCAAATACGAGACCAAGGAAAACAATGTCGATCGAGACTAGGGACTTGGAAATAAGGGGATAAGTGTGTATCCCACATAGACACGCAACTCATGCAGTCACATCAGGATGAGAGGAGTCATGCAACAGACAGTCATGCAAAACAGGTATATATCATCCAAATCTACACACAAACTAATCGAGAAGAATATCTGGCAATGATAGCATGCTCCATGATAGTCAAGATAATATATAACCGAGAGAAACAATCATGTCAAATCAAATGATATACAATGGTGAGTCTATGTATGTGAGGTGATCAGAACAAAACATGGCAAAATTAGAGTCACTATTCTAAGCGAGGTAAGATGATCAATCAACATAATCAGCATATCAATGCCCCAAACAAATATAGCAATGAAGCACGGGAAAAATTGCCACAATCGGAATCCTCAATCAAGATAAACAATCATCATAATCAACACGTCAATGTCCCAAGTAAAAACAAACACCCAAGCATGCATCCAATAGTATCGGGAACTCTCAATGTGCAATCAAGAGATAGGTATCCACTGATCGACTCATCAAACGTCACATTTGCTTCATCCTAAGTTCAAGTTTGACCCTCTAAAAGTGTCCCCAGTGGAGTCGTCATTTTGTGGACCCCGTATTTCGGCTCATGCGTCTCCCACTCGATGGCGAAACTCGCTTTTAATTTGAAAAATTGATTTTATTTGATTAAGAAAAATGACTTGGAGTCGCCACTTATTTTTGTTTTATTTTTAAAGGGTAAACAAAATAAGAAAGAAAAACCCTAAGTGTGACTCCTTATTTTGGAAAAGGCGGTCTGTGAAAAACTGGATCGGGTTCGGGGGTCAGGTTACTTATCGGGAAGGTACGATAAAGACCGTAGCACCCCTCTAAGTCCCTAAAGTCGGGTCTCTACTAATAAAATGAAGCTGACGTGGCAATTGATAAATGAACCTACGAATACCTTAAATGATCATGCACGTATGAGAATCCGAACAAGCATAAGGAGTGACCATGGGGCGAGTAAATACGTACCTGGGTGGCGAATCAATATGCGCTATCAAGAAATGATATTAGTGCACAATTAAGGAATAATTTCGAGCATGTCATAGAGCAAAATAAAGTCAATCATGCATGACAATTAAATCAAACAAACAATCAATCAATTATAAGGAAATCACATATGTTGGGCCCCCACCAAAGCCCGTTTATCTTGCACAAATTAATCCCACAAATTCCATTAATCTGGAATTATGAAAATTACATTCATGCTTATGTAAAGTCGAGATAAATAGAAGATTATTTGAAACCCGAAAAGTATTAAAACTGTTAAAGAGAAAACTGGATTTTTGAAATTTATTTAAAAATTGGAGTCTTGGGAATTAAATTTAAGAATTGGAAAAGAAATTGGAATTTTTAAAAGGATTTGAGAATTGGTGTCTTGAAAATTAAATTTAAGAATTGGAACTTTGGAAATTAAATTTTAAAGAAATTGGAAATCAGAATTTTAAAGAATTATTTAAATTTTGGATTTTTTAAAAATAAATAAATAAATAATAATAATGAAAATAATAATTAAATTAATGAACGGGAATATTGGAATTTTCGGGATTAGGGATTTAATTCGGAAATCAGAAGTTTTAAAGAATTTGATTTAAAATGGAGTTTTAAAATAAATAAATAAAATGCTAATGATTAAATAAATTAGTGGGAATTTACGAAAATTTAAATTTAAATTTAGAAACAAGAATTTTGAAAGATTATTTAAAGGTGGAGTTTTAAAATAAGTAAATGATTGGAATAATAGTAATACCTAAAAAAAACAAATTTGGAGACCGGGATGTCGAAGAATTGTTTGAGAACAGTACGTAAAAAAAAAACTAAATTTTGAAGGAAATTATTTTTGGCATGGAATTTTTAAATACATGGAAAGAAAATAAGCAAATAAGTAAATACTCTTAAAAGGATGACACGCACCCTGAGAGAAAGTGGTCATGCATAGCTAAGCCAAACACATGCTTTATGTACACCATTAAATTCAAATCAAGCCTCTGCCAACATCATCATTTTTTTTTAAAGCACTGACACTACCCATTTTCACTCAAAGCATCCAACATTGTTTCATCAAACTTCCTAACCACTACTAGTATAATAAAGAGCCCCATCTGCAGTCACCACCGGCACTTAGAAACGGGAAAATGCAAACCTGGACATATAATCTGGCTCGTCCACCTCCAAAGACTCGACACAAACGTCCATTTCCGACATTACTCCATCATCATCATGGAATGGAGCCATAAACAGGGGAAAAGAAATAAAAGGAAATAAAGAAATAAAATAAAATAAAAACGCGAAAAGAAACAAAGCATGAACCTAGCTATGTATCATGGGCATTCAAAATGCTAGGAACAAACGGAATCCAAAGGAAATAAGAGCACGATTTCGATACATTAAGTTCAGAAAAGAGCAAAGCAACAGATATTTACAAGAGATCAAAACACCCAAAGATAAGACCTAAAACAAAGCATGTTTATAAGGAGCAGATCTAACTAAGCAAATGAGCAGGCCAGTAGTCATACCTAGAGTGATCTCCTCAAGCCTGGAGTTTTCTAGGATACCCGCTTGGCTTCCCCTTCTTTTTCAGCTGAAAAATCCTCCATCCTGCTCCCGTCCTTTTTTTTTCTTCCCCTCTTTTCTCCTGCTCTGCCCCCAAAAACCAGCCTCTGCTCCGTCCTCTCCTTTGTTGCCCAAATAGCCCCACCTCAATCCTCCTTTTCCTGCTGCTTCCCATCCTCTCAATCCCCTCCAATCTCAACCACTCTCCTAAAAAAAATATCCATACTTTTCTCCTTGGGGTCCACAGCTAACCGGGGTCTACAATTATACACGCCTTGAATTAGTGAGTGGTAATGCTTATCTTACAATTTTTTTAGTGATACATGTAGTAATAATTTAAAATAATTTAATGGTAAATTATAAATAAAAATAGTGGAAATTGAATAGTTTTATGGTATTAAATAAATGATGGGTATTTTTTAAAGGAAAAAAAAAAGATAAAATAGTTTAACTTTTATAGATAAAAAGACTTTTTTCATATTCAATAACTTTTTTTTATATAAATGAAAATTAATATTTTTTTAGAGGGATTTTTAGGTGAAAATGTTTTACAATTTGTCCTTAAGATAGTACCAATTTTAAAATTAATTAAAATAATATATAAATATAAATGACATAAACAACTATTTATCATAATTATCCTTCCAATCTTTTTTTTTTTTCTCTCTCTTTATTATTTATTAGAAACTTCTATATAGAAAAAAAAATATTAATACCATTATTTTGAAAAACCATTAATACAAAAAAAGAAAAAAAAATGAAGTATGTCCATTTTTATTGTGAAATTATCACTAAGGAAACCACAAAAGAAAAAGGGAGTTGCTAAACATAACATTTTTTTGTCATAATTTTTTTTCTTCATATATACCATTTTTAATAAAAAAAAAAACTCTCTCTAACCTCATCTCAACATATTGAACCTAAATTCTAGTTGATTAAAATTGCGAATCACATACGAAATATAATGAATGATGAAATTCAATCATAGGATGACAATTTTTATGTAAGATTTATAATTTTCATTTTTCTTATAAAGATATATATATATTTATCAAAAAAAAAAAACCGACGACCTGGGTGGGGCTTCGACGTCCTGGGAGGTGGCAGTGGTGATAATGGTTAGGGTTTGAAGCAATGATAAAAGTCGGTGACCACCAACGGCAGTGGTTGGGCTCAATTTTTTGCTTATAATAATTATAAAAATCGAATTTTTTTTATTGTTTATAATAGTTACTAAATTACTTTTCGTTTATAATAGTTAGTCTTCATGACATAAATTTTGGCTTATAATAATTATAAAATTCTAATTCTTTTATTTATTTATAATATTTACTAAATTACTAATTTTTTGTAAGAAAACATTATAATAGCCACATAAATTATTAATTTAAACAAGATTTGTTTTTGCCAATTTTCACCAATTTTACCAATTTCAACATTTTAATTTTTTTTTTTTTTTGCAAATTTTAACTAATTGCTTCATGTTTTAATTTTTAAATGCTTTAACTTTGTCATGTACAATCTCATATGAATTTCACATTAAAACATTGAATATAATAAAATCATTTTACATAATATACTTTTGGTGAAAAAACCATTTTATAATTTATTATTTAAAGAAATTGTTTTGTTTTAAAATATAAGAAGAATATGAAAAACAATTGAGTGTGAAAAATAAAAGAAAAGAAAAAAAAAAAAACAAAGTTTATGTGGGGTGTGGATTGGGGAAAAAAAAAATGAGTGCAATTGGGACGTGGGGTTGGGAAGGAGAGAGGGGATAGGAGAGTGGATAAAAGGGAGAAGACAGAGGAGAGAAAGGAGGGAAGGAATAAGGGAGAGGAGAGTGGAGAAAGGGGAGAGGAGAGAGAGAGGGGAAGGAATAAAGGAGAGTAATTTAGGAATGTAAAATGTTGGATTAGTAAAAATGGTGTTACGAATAGCAATTGAGAAGAAAAAAAATAGAATTTTCTTCTAAAATCTAAAATACTATTACCATAACCATTTAATAGGAAAAATCATATAAAAAATATAATAAATAAAATAAAATTTCAAAATTCTTATTAAAAATCATTTAATTGGAATAATAAAGAGATATGATATTATCATTATTAATTATTAAAAATTAATAATTAAAATTAATTTAAAGTTAATTCATATTAAAAAAAATCATTCTAAGAGGTATGATATGATACACATCATTACTAAGTATTAAAAATTCATTTTAAAATTTGAAGCATACTATCTATTAAAAATTAAAATTAATTTTCAAAAATAAAATTATTGATATTCTACACCTCTAGATTTATCATATTACTAAGTATTAAAAATTAATTTTACAATTAGAAGGATACAATCTATTAAAAATTGAAACTTAAAATTAATTTTCAAAAATTAGATTATCAATATTCTACCTATGTAGATTTATCATAATAATAAATTTTAATTTAAATAATTGAAATGAAATAGTGATAAAATTAATGTTTAAATGATTAAAAATCAAATATATAAGTTTCTTTTTCGATATATAATTTTTTTTTTTTTTTTTTTTGTCTTTGATATTGTGTTATCCCAGTTTCAAAAGAAATGAAAATTATTTATCCCACATCTCTTCGAAACTAAAAATATTATATACATTTATTAATTCCTTACAAAATACAAGTACAACCAACATGTAAGCATTCAGCAGATGATAAATGAATTTAGAGAAAATTTAAGGCATCGAGCATCCTACATGATGGACATATGTTCCCACCGCAAAATTCCAAAGTTGCATATATGAGCTCCTCTCTCCAGCTTGAAATATCAAGGCATCAACATTTCCCTACTTGAGGAACATAAAGGGATTATATATTATTTTGTTATTGTTATTTCAATCTATGTTGCAACAATTATTGTTGGTAAAAAGCTTGGGCCCATTCGACTCCTCTCTGCCACAATTGCCCCAATCTTACTCTTCTTCATGTTAGTTCCAGAATTAGGATGGCCGGCACTTGGTTTATGGGTCATCCTTACAGCAAAATTGGCAAAATGAAAAAGAGTAAGATTTGGGCAATTGTGGCAGAGAGGAGTCGAATGGGCCCAAGCTTTTTACCAACAATAATTGTTACAACATAGATTGAAATAACAATAACAAAAATATATATAATCCCTTTATGTTGCTCAAGTTGGGAAATACTGATGCCTTGATATTTCACTAGAGGAGGACACCCAATATTGAAAGGTAGCCGAAAAAAACTTCGATCTCAACGGATTCACTTGATCCTTGATCTTGCTCACTGTGATGCCAAGAAAATGAAATTACTTTGAGTGTTTAATCAAGAAGTAATTACTGAAATTCAATAATAAAAGCTTTCTCAATAATGAGAGCATACCGTTGTCTGTCCATGAAGCTGTGTAGATCCTGTTGTCTGTCCATGAAGTTGTGCTTTCTCAAAACACTCCAAGAGATACTGATCAACAGCCTTGAGGAGATCTTGTGTAATACCCATTTCAATTTCTACTGCTCTGGCGGATGTAATCCATTAAAACAAAAAAAGAAGATCAGTATTATTTACTTGTCTAATTTGTCTGCAACTCTCTCACAACTAATTGTCTCTTATCATAAATTTTTGTCTGCTTCCCACTTACAAGGCCTCGCAGTTTAAGCATTTAATAAAATAAGTCAAATTAAAATGATATGTTGTTGAAAAGAGTATATCCATACAAAGTATAAAATTTAAATTTTAAAATTTTCTTTTATATATTTTTATTATGTATAATTTTTTTGAGTGATTCACTCAATTAACTTTATTTATATTTTTTAACATGTGAAATTATTTTAATAATCAGATTTAATTTTAATAATTCAGTAGTGATATTTCAATTGATTGTGTAATATTTTTGTTAATAATTCACTGACCTGAGATGATCGGCGCCGGCGAGATACGGGGAGAAGTGGAGCTTGCAGTGGAATAGGGAAGAGGTTGTTGTGTTCTTCAGTCTGGCTCAAAAATCGTGGATTTAGGGTTCGTGAAATTTAAATCCAATGGCATAAAAGCAAAGAGACCCCTAGATCCAGCAAACACAGGGAGCGAGATACGGGGAGAAGTGGAGCTTGCAGTGGAATAGGGAAGAGGTTGTTGTGTTCTTCAGTCTGGCTCAAAAATCGTGGATTTAGGGTTCGTGAAATTTAAATCCAATGGCATAAAAGCAAAGGGACCCCTAGAACAGATCCAGCAAACACAGGGACCCAAAAAACAAAGCAATTTTTTTGGTTTTCCCTGGGGTTTTGCATGGATTTTCTCGGAAATCAAACGAGGATGAATTTTCCCGGAAATAAAATGGGGGTAGATTTTCTTGGGAATCAAATGGGGGTTGCCAAAAAAAAAAAAAAAGATTAGATTAGTACCTGCGGGAATTGAGAGTGGCAGAGGAAAATAGGGCCTTGAGGGAAGTTCAGAGAAGGGCTTCTTGATGCCTCGAGTGAGAGAAGTGGGTGGCACTTTTGATTTTTAGATTTAGTAAAGATAAAAAAGGAAACAAATCAGGAGAACAATTTTCCTCTCTATATAAACAATTGGGAAAACTGTGTTTTGACCCGCCCATTTGGGCCTAATAGCTTTTTCATAACCCAACTTTCAATAACCCAAAATATGTCTACTGTTGCCCAAAAAATTATCCTTTTCATGCACTATGTACTGTTTTATAATTTCATTTCCAAAATTACCCCTTCACATCCATGTCAGCAGCCATCTCCCTCTCCATGTCACGGGTTGTGCTTTTAATAAATAAACACAAAAATCTTAAACAAGTTAGCAAAACCCACGCAACACCCGACTCTGAAATTTGGGGAAACCAAGTTAGGGCAAAAGGAGAGAAAGTCACAGAGAGTCCTTAGCTTCTTTCTCTTCTCTCTCTTTTCTCTCTGTTGTGTGAATTTCTTAGTGAAAAATCGAAAGCTTGTAAGCTGTAATCGATTCACGCGTGTCTCCATACTACTGATCCGCAAATTTCTTCAGATAAAGCCCACGCAACACTCGACTCTGAAATTTGGGGAACCCAGGTTAGGACAAAAGGAGAGAAAGTCACAGAGAGTCCTTAGCTTCGCTCTCTTCTCTCTCTTTTCTCTCTGTTGTGTGAATTTCTCAATGAAAAATCGAAAGCTTGTAAGCTGTAGTCGATTCACGCGTGTCGCCGTACTACTGATCCGCAAATTTCTTCAGATAAAGCGATTTCATCTCCAGGTTCTCGCCTTCATTTAGAGATTTCCACTCTGTTATGAGCTCTCTTACACTATTCAAGTTAGATTCGCTTTCTAGTCCTTTTAGCTTCTGTTTGGTTGCTCAGAAAACTGAGGTAAATGAGGAAAATATGAGGCGAAACTTATATGATTATTTTTTTTTGTATTGTTGTTGGTTTCTTTGCAATGAAAGAGAGCAAATGTTTAAGCGCAGCTGTAAATCTCGAGCTTTGTTCTTTATTCCCGTTTTTTTTCTTCCGACGACCACACGAACGAACAATAAATATGTACATTTTTGTGTATTCTTTACTTGGTCTTTCCTGATTACTATTTTTGTTTGGTAATTTTTTTCATTGATTTCATGCATCTGGAACTATTCAGTGCACGTAATTTAGGTTTCTGGCCTAATTTTTGGGATTTAGGTTCTCTTGAGATTGACAATTAATTAGTGGTTTTATTTTTAATTGCAATTTAGCACCCGAGGAAAGCTGAATTTCTGAACTTCTGTTGTGTGATTAGATGCTTAGTTTGTGACATGACTGATTTTCTCGAATACCTATGTAATTTCTGCTCTGTGGGATGGTTGATTTTGTTTGACCTTGATTGAATTTTTAAACTCTTTTTTCGCTCTTGGATTTGATTCTTGAAGTAAGATAAAGTTGTGGGTATGTTTTTATTTTATTTGTTTTTGTGTTCTTTTAATAAAAGCTTGCTGTTTTTATGTTGGGTGTTTGTTTATTAATGTTTTTTTAGCACTTTGTGTGGATTGATTGATTGTAATCCTAATTTTCTGTGCTTCTTCTTTTTTTTTTTTTGTTTTTTTTTTCTGGGTTTTTTGGTTTAATTCGTTCAAGGGTTTTGTTTAAAGGTGGTAAGGAGCAGATTATATAAGCCTATAAGCATGTATTCAAAGCTGGTTGGATTGAGGAAAGCTGAACTTCTGAACTTCTGTTGTGTGATTAGATGCTTAGTTTGTGACATGACTGATTTTCTCGAATATCTATGTAACTTCTGCTCTGTGGGATGGTTGATTTTGTTTGACCTTGATTGAATTTTTAAACTCTTTTTAGTTAAATGTTAATGGAAACTGATGCAAACCCTAATGAGTAGGTGTGGCAATATGAGCTCTTGGGAATTAGGACATGTTTGGGAGACAAAGTTGGAGAATTCAAGAACAGATGCCAGAGGCAGTATAAGCTATTTGAACCAAAACCCACCTCTCCTGCCACCTAGAGAGCTGTTTTTTATTTTTTATTTTTAAATTAAGTTTATAATTTGTTTTTCCTTTTTTTAATGCATAGAGCTTCACATCAAACAGCAAATAAGGTTTTCTTACTTTGTGCCAAATGGAGGGTCCTTAGCTTCTCTCTCTTCTCTCTCTTTTCTCTCTGTTGTGTGAATTTCTCAGTGAAAAATCGAAAGCTTGGGTTCTTATCCATCTTAATTTTTATTAAATGAAAACCGTGGGTTGGGTTCAATCACTGCTACCATTGGACTATGATACTCTTTGATAAGATATATTTATTTTAA